>NW_010563587.1:4761-25468 GCF_000687285.1 Phaethon lepturus | reverse complement strand
CATTCCTGGGTGTAAAGTTGCTAATCCTCTTTCCGAAGGAATTCTTTGTTCTTAAAAGCACTGGAATTTAATTTGCTGCAGACCATGCTTAGATTTATTCGTAATGCTTGTCTACAAGTTAATCAGCCAAACAAGCGCTGTCTGCTACTGTTTGGCATTTAATTTAGCATTTCCTCTCTCTCTCTCTCTCTCTCTCTCTTTTTCAGGATAGTAAGCAGCTTATAGGAAGTGGTAGGTGACAAACTTGGTCTATTTAGGATTAGTATATTTTATCTAGACTTGATTGAAATTGTGCTTACTGAAATTGATAAGTCAAAGGGGCAGCTGCAGAGTCTGTCCAGATTGTGATTATTTTTCTTCTTAACACAGTTGTATGTTTTCGAAATGCTGCATAAGTTTTCCAGTTAATGTGTGGGAGAAAGCATCTTGCAGAATAAGTAATGCTTTGTCCTCATGATTTTTGTGTTATGTACATACGCAACTCTGTAACCTATTTTTGGGGGGCTTTTTTGCTTCCTAAGACAAAGTATGCTTTTTTCCTGATTCCTCCTAGGATTTTTGAAATACCAGTTATCCCTAGTTGAATTATCTTATAGTACTCTTGCCTTTAAAAAAATCTTAAGATCTGCTTGTTTGTCTGTGGTGGAACAATACTGTCCTGCTGCAAGGTGTGTGGAAATGGCTAAGCACAATGATGAAGCGTTGATATTTTTGTTCTCAGAGGGTTTTTTGGAGCTCCAAGTCTTATAATATAGAAGAACAGAAATATCAGTATCTGACAGAAGACAACACTGAGGAGTTGAGTTCTTTTGTAGTGATTAAAGCTTATAGGAGGTAAAAGGATGGACTCTGGGAATTGGAAGCAAAATGAAAGCTAAATAAATAAAACTGGTACTTGGTGTGATATAGCAGCTGTTTCTTTGATACTGGCATTTAATTTCTCAAAACTTATATTGGTGGCTTCAGTTCAGCAATCGTGAATAGGATAGTAAGCAAATCATCAAATTGTTAGGGCTTTGAAACTTTCGTCATTTTCTTAATAGGTGCCAAATTATCTCTGCAAATATTCAGTATTTGGTGATTGATTATAAAGTATTAGTAACCACAAACAGATACTTAGGCATGAATCTGAACACCTTATACCTGGCAACTAAATGGAATTTTTCCTGGCTTTTTATGCTCTTTAGAGTAGGCTTCCTTGCTCTTACCTAACTATGATAAAGTATGAATTACAGCTTTGTCTAGGCTGTTGAGAAAAAAGGTTTTAAATTCCACAATTTTTAGGAGTATAGGAGTTTAGCTAGGAATAGTATGCATGTATTTTACCAGTGGATAAAGTGGCACAAAATAATTACTATGTGGTGTGTTGTATTTTAAGTATGTTTTTATTATGTAACAATATGTTAAGTATTTTCAAAGACATTTTCCCTGCAAGAAATTGTGAGAAATTGGCCCCAGTGGGGGGCAATCTTAAAATTGGTATTTTGCTGAAGAAAGAAAGAAGCTGTTACTGTTTTAAACCATGAACAAGTTACTATTTGCTTTTTCTTTTTCGTTGGGAAGTCAAAGCCTTAATGAATACAATGTGGAAGATGGAGGACAAGGTGTGTGTGTGTATCGTTTCTCTAATCCAGTGGTTTTTGTGGCTAAATTACTTCTCTTGTTGGTCATCTCAGATTGTTTTTCTATTTTCCTTTCTTGTGAAGTAATATTCAGTAAAGGTGATTGATTGGTGCCACTTCGTATTTTTATGTCTAATATGCAACAGCATCTAGATTACCTTTCACCACGTACTTTTATCACGTACTGCTGATTATGGTGGTCAATTGATTTTAGTGGTATCATTTGTTTTAAAAGCATCTATGAGTTAATACAGAGTATCTAAAAGGGTAGCAATGAAGTTGGAAATAAGTGTCCTTAGGAGCTGAGGAAATGAAGACCATGGAGGATATGGTCACTTAAATGGGGTGTTACTCATTGGAGAACACTGCCTCTGCTTGCTTTTGCTGCTCTTCAAAATCAGAGGTACACTAGATGCTTGTGTGAAACTTAGTGACAACTGCTGCTTTGAAAAACTTGCAACGCAAAGCCCCAGGAATAAGAAAATAACTCTCAGTCTTTGGTAAAATACAACTGAGTCACAACAGTGGGAAAGGAAGAAGGCTAAGATCTGAGTGAGATTATAAAAATTAGGTCAGAGTTGTGTATGTACGTTATCCAGTCACAAATGTGTGGTGCATGCATGTAACTATATCTATATAGGCTTGTTTTTTGGGATATTGTCATAGCAAGACAGCTCAAAGCTCTGGGGCTCATCTGCTTGCTGGAGGGACAGCAAGACTAAGCAGGCAATGATAGTATAAAAGGCAACAAAAGGTGAATAGAAAGGAGACGAGGCAAAGAATGCACCTGATGGATACCAAAACGAGTAAACTGAAGTATGTGGTAGTTTGGTGCTATGAGTCTCTCCTGAAAGGATGCTAAGTGTAAGAGAAGCTGTGATTGAGAAGACTGGGGGGCTGAAATGCAGCTAAGTTTGGTTGATAAGCTAACAGTTTGCAATGTTGCTAGACTGCCTTTTTAAGCTTTTGAAAGTCTGTTCTCATTGGTTCTGTGGCAGGTAACTAGAGGAGAAAGCCCCTCTTGGAGAGTACCTCCAAATGAGGTAGCCTTGGCTGCTCTGTGAAGTAGAAGTCTATTTTAGCTGTGCCTGGAGATTCCTGAGCTCTTGAAGTTATGCTGGTAGATGGATGTGCTGGTAGATGCTCTTTTGCTTTCCAGTGAGAACAAGTCCTGCCACTAGGTGCTGTAGTACATCAAAGCATGATTTAGTCTTCAGTTCTTAATTGCACCTCAACTGATAAATTAGCTTTTGTCTTGAATCCTTCAAAGGTTATCATGTCAAAACAAGGTTGGCACATCTCCTTGCCCCTTATCATAAGGTCACATACTAGCTTGCTTTCCCTCGGAGTGGCACAGCATGACTTCTGTGTCATCAAAGCTAGCTCTAGTTACTTGGGATTTTCCCCTTACTTGAAAAGGCTGTTTAATTGCCTTTTTTCCTTCAAGTTTGTTTTTCACAAAAAAAGGAAAAAGAAAGAAAATTAAATCAATACATTTTTATTTAGTTGTCATGTAGTTTAATTTAGTTAACGTAGGCTAAAAGAAAGGGATATGAATTTTCAATAAATAGGATTAGGGAAAATGTACCTTCTAGAAAAATATTTTCTGTACCTGTCTTTTAAAATGTTGGCTTACTTAGAAAATACTAACCAGATTTTCTCCTGGAGAGATACCTTATGTAATTCTTCTTATGTGTTGCTCCAGAGCTCCAGGTAGTAGATCAAAGAGTCTAGAAGAGTTGCTTGGCCTAGTATTCTTTTAAGTCTGGTATATAAATGGTAAGAGAGAGCCTAGTTCCCCAAAACCTCCCAATCCACAGCTTCTTACCTGTTGCCAGAACTGGACAGTTGGGATTCTATTAGGTCTACGCAGTTGTTTACTGACACTTTATTAACCTGATAGAGCTGATGGTTGAGAGCTGGACAAATGTGAAAGTCATCCCGGAGAGTGGGAATGAAAAAAGAGGATGTTATACCACCTTGGAGGAATCTACTTCCTTCCCTATTCACCAGTTATTCTGTTATTTTGTTCACATGCTGCATGGAGGTATAAAGATTTCACTACCTAAAGTAGTTAGAATATAGTTGTTGTCTGTCATTTTGGTCCAGTTTTAATTATTTGGTCATCTCTGAATTTTGCACTGAGTTCTCATACTTGCAGCTGTTTTACCTGCATGATGATTGAATATTTCCAGACTTGCCCTTTCCCTTCATTTACTATTCATGCTGAATGCAATTATCAAAATACTCTCTGAAACCGTGTGTAATCAAGCCCATGTCCATGCTTGGCTCTTTCTGCTAGAGTTACAGGACTTATATATCGTTAAGTACTGTAACAGTCCTGCAGCAGAGGTTCTGGCAATCCCTTCTATAAATCTGCTTAGCAAAAGTCTAAACCATGTTTTCATGAAGTAGAAATGAGCACTTTACACCTACGGCTAAAGTATGCAAGGTTTTAAACTGGTGTTAAATCCATTTATGCACTGTAGTGATAAAATCATTACACCTTAAAACTACATTTAATTGGACAGCAAAATACTTGTGTAAGAAAACCAAAACAAGCACCACATAAAAAAAGGGTATGAGGTCACTGGCATTTTTAGTTATGAGCTTATGGATTCCTCTGATGGGAAGTAGGGGGTAGAGATGTTCAAGTGTTTTTTGTTGTTTAACGGATACTTATTGAAGTCTTTCCAGATCAAATCACACCAGTTATTAAATTAAAATTGTTCCCTCAATGAAAGAGTAAAAGCTCTTGTTTCTGCTCTCTTTGTAGTTTTACTGAAAATGAAGGCTAAGAGAGGATTACTCTATTTGGGATATAGGGAAACATCTCAGAACTGTATGGCATGTTTTTTTAGTAGAAGACCAACCTGTACAAGTTTGGTACCACAAGAAGAACCTCCCTTGAAAATGGCAATGCATAGTGCATGGTTTCAAAATTCTTTTAAGCAGATTTTGATTAAGTGTGGTACTTTCCTCATCTTTTCTCATACTAAATATATCATTTATATTTAATAGTTAAATATACCATATTTCACAAATCTCAGGATATTTATGTGAAGAATTGGGGGACAAATGGTTGTGAAATTTTAATGAACTGTGTACCAATGTGAATAAATGCAACAAAAGGCATTTTCTGCTGAAATTCGAGACCTGACAAAAGAACCGTTTTGGGTGAGTTTAGTGTACAAGAATACATCTATCAACAGATGTCAAGTTAATTCAGAAGGTAAATAGATTTAAGCAAAGAATTGTGACATCCACTGTCAGCAGACCACAAGATACCAGTTGCCATTAGATTTAATCTACCATAAAAACAATGAGAATATTTCTACTTGATATTGAGGGATTACAACCTTCTTTCATCCAGATTGCTTTTTTAAGATAAGAGCCTGCAGCATAAAATTGAGTCTTGCTGATTTTATGATGCAGATGAACTATTGGCAGAAGATGCTTTCTTGATTTGTGACAGCAGGATTTAGGGTTGGTTTTTTTAATGTGTACCTTAATGATTATTGTATCTAGTGTCTGAATTTACTCACAAAAACTTGGTTTTGGTCCTGTTAAGAAGAGAGTAGAAGAAAATTTAGATGTTTGTGAATGTTGAATGCAAATTGTATTAGATAACGGTGGTCTGAGATTGAGGAGTAGTTTGTAGGGGGTGTAATAGCTTTTATCAGAGTAACTGTACACAACTGATAGGGAGGGGAAAGGATGAAGAGCTTGTAGGCATGCAAGCCCTATAATTACAAGAAAAGATTAATTTTTTTTCTTACTATTGAGTCCTATTAGTCTAATAAAAGCATTACTTCTCCTTATGAAACTGGACTCTGATACAGCTATTAGTGAAGTTGGATTTTGTGTCCATGTGTGTATGTGGGTTAATAAAAAAAATGGGTGCTTACTATTTCAGTGCACATTATTTAGATGTTAAATACTGCTTTCTTAAAAGAAAGCAAATGAGTATGTTTAAAATAAGTAAACTTGGTAAAAGAGATGACTACTGAACAAATCCCTTGCAGAAAGGGAGAGGGTAATGTGTTTGGAATGTGGGATCATGGTATCCTTTCTTTGTTCTAGGGACTATGTGTTAGAGGGAATATACTATTGAGTTTTATAATGCTTTTTTCATTCATCATACAACATAAAACCACATTGCAATGCAAAGAGCAAATTTTTGTTCTGAGTCTAGAACATCCTTGAGGATTTTGTTTTGAGCCAGGTTTTTGCATGTTTTTGATATCACCGTATCATCCAGCATGATTATTGTTTTAAAGTTCTCTTATTGTCTAATTTTTTTTTTATAGTAATACTTTACTGCATAATTTCTCTTTGAAGTCTTACTGGTAGATGTAGGATATTCCAGTAGTACTTAAAGATAACATCGGTCTTAGTTGTCATGAGTAATGCTAAAGTTTTAAAGCTCTTTCCTATTTTTATTTTGGTATTTTTGGAAAATAATGAAGTTTCCTTACATTTTTCTCAATGTCTACCTAACATAAAGCAGCATATATTCCTATTTCAAGTGAAATAAATAAAATCATAGTATTTACTCAACAGATACTAATTGTGTTGGAAAAGTCAGTGAACTACATCACTGACAGAAGCATTGAGGCAAATACATACTTTAGGGGGGGGGGAGGGAAACCAACCCAAAAAACCCAACAGTACAGAATTTCCCAGTTAGCTTTTTTAGAACTAATTTTCTTAGTTCTGAGCAGTTAGCAAGGTTTTTTTAATTTAGAAAGAACAAAGTGAATGAGGGTATCTTTCTGTCATCACCGAAGAAACAATTTTTGAAATCCAGAAGAGCTAAACTTCTTTCAAGGTGGAAAATGAACTTGTAGAAAATGTATTATCTCAATTGCCTGCCATATACACATGTAGCTCCAGTGTTATCCTGGCAGTACAATGACTTAAAGAAAAGCTGAGCTAGAGAGAAGTGATGTGTTTCATTAGGAAGTTGATATG
Source organism: Phaethon lepturus (assembly GCF_000687285.1). NCBI lineage: Eukaryota > Metazoa > Chordata > Aves > Phaethontiformes > Phaethontidae > Phaethon > Phaethon lepturus. Next base: position 18,872 of record NW_010563587.1, on the reverse strand, counting down.
CTTGCAATAGGAAAGATGCTTTTTGATGCCCAGATAATTTGTAGATCCCTCAGTCTTTAAAGCTGCATTTTTTATAAACTTTTGGACTATTGTGTAGAAATTATGTTCAGAGCCAATCAACAGTGTTCTCTGTATCCTGCTGTAGTACTTCACTTACATTATGTTCTAAAGGTTATAATGTAAGAAATACCATAAAGTGGTATACTTGTTTTGTACATATGATGAACACAGATTTTAAATTATTTTCAGAAAAGAAAGTAAATATTTTAATCAGTATTTTTTTAAAACTAGTGCTTTGCTATTTGAAGGTGAAGGAGTATTTAATAAGAGGCAAAAATATAACAGAAGTGTACATAATTTTAACCATCTCATCTATCAATTAGACTTAGATATGTAAGGTACAAAAATTTTGTACCTGCATATTCTTGTAACTTTCTGATTAAGCAGTACACCTGCTGCTTTGTAGAAGTGAGGAATTCTGCCAAGAATTTTAACATAAGGGAAGATTCAAGCATAGCATATGGTGTTTATGTTGTAAAAAACCTTTGTTCAAGTAAGATGCCATGCAAAAATATCCCAGGCTTCATTGAAGCTGCATGGAATTTGTGAGATTTTCATAGACATTTTTGTGGAATCAGGGAAAAATCTGTCTTTAAATTAAGAACCTCTCATCAAATGTTCTGTTTTCACTGATGCTTATGGTGGAGTGTGCTGTTAGAAATGACATACATCGGTTCTTATAGCTGTCTGTTCAAGGATGTCTGTTTGGAGAAGTAATGCTTTTTCTTGCAAGACATTGCTTTGGCATCTAAGTCTCAGTAACTGGTTCTGATACTGGTAACATAAGTCTGGTATGGCTGTTGATGTAACTCATCATGAAATGTTCTTCTTACTTTAGGAGCATTAGCTGTCTCATATTATTACTGGCTTTTTCAGCTGCAAAGAGAGGAATGAATGGATCTACCTGTCCAAAAAATACCATCAGAAAGTGCACCATGGATGGCATTTATAAAATTTGTCTGTTTCTTTACAATATTTTTGGATTAGTGATTATAGTAGAACTGTTGCCCTAGGAAAAGGTTGAACATTGCGAAGAAAATGTGAAGATTTAGAAGTACTCAGGGCGGGCAGAATTAAACTTGAATGGTTAGAATTGGTGTGGTGTTCACGGTGAACTTATACTGTGAAAGGCTAGAATAAGTTTTCCAAAATATGCAACAATTATTTTGCCAACCAGTGCACAGTTCATGGAAGTGTAGTGTTGGAAGGTTAAAACAAGAGAGTAACGCATCTCATGTCATGTATATGCCAAAGGAAACGTATTTCTGCTGGCTTTTAAATAGTTACGCATCCTAAGCAAGCTATAGCAAAAGTGGTTCTGTTTTGGGACGTTCTCAATGCTTACTTTCATGGAAGTCCTCTTTTTGAAAAATACCACAGGGTTTCTGGTCTGTATGTTGGTTTTCACGTTTTTTTCTCTCTAAGTAAGTTTTGTGTTTAAAGAGAAAAAGGTTGCTCTAGGCAAGTAGAGAAAAGCAAATAAATATTTTCCATATGTCTTCTCTAAATTACTTAACTTCTTTTAAAAGAAGTTTTTTTTAAAAGTAAAAAAAGATAGTATTGGTCTATTAGCTGTAACCGTTACAGAACACTAATGTAAACAAAAGTTGAATATTTCTATCATTGTCTAAAAATCTGGAAAAACATTGAATAGATTCCTCTCTGACAGGTCAGTGTTTTCCCAGACAATCTGTTTTCTTTCAGCTGTAATAGGTAGAAATTAGCTCAAATAAACATGTTAGTACAGAAAAGATTTTTCTGGTGATTGGACCCCTTCAATCACCTGTCTGAAGTGACTGGTTCTAGGAAGGAGAACAAATCAAATGCTTTCAGTGTGTTAGGATTGTTGCATTTTCATGGTTTTTAAGTGCTGCTGGCAAGAGTTCTCGTAAAGATGCAGCATAGATTTTCCCCTTCTCGTTAGTATTACTTCCTGTGTGTGAAGATATAGAATCAGTGAGTAAATTAGTGTAGGGTTGTGGGTTGTATATTGAGCCTCAGATAGTAACAAATGTGATGAAAAAGTACGGAATTGTTTCTATAGGAGATATGACTAAGTAGGTGAGTTCAGCTTAGTCTGAAGAAGAAACAGTGGCAATTATAAACCACTCATGAAATTAATATGAAATGGAGAGGATAAAGAGAAAGCAATTGTGCATTGCCAAATCTGGGGGCTTCAAATGAAGCTAGTAGAAGCTAGGCTGAAAACAAACAAAAAGTTGTAGTATTTTGCTTTTTTTCTGTAGAAGGTAGTTGAGGCACCCCTTTGCCAAAAGATCTTATGAATGATAAATATTATGGGGTTCCAGGGGCAACCAGACAACCTCATGAAAGAGAAATCACTTACTAGAAACAGTGTGACCCACTGAACTTCAAGTAGTTGGAGTGTGAAAGAGCACTAAAGGGGACGTATTTGCTGGGTTTTCTATCATTTTATATTCTCCTATAGGCATTGTTAGGGAGAGGATAACAAGCTACATGAACATTTGGTTTGCTACAGTACAACCGTTTCATATTCCAAGAGAATGTAAAAGCCAGAAAACCTCCCATGTTTAGTTTACATACTCTATGAATTGCTTGAGACTCTCAATTGTTGTTTCATTCTTGAAAGCAGTGAATGTTTTAAAATTTTTTTTAAAAACAACCAACCAAACAGAAAAACCACCCCAAAACACTAAGACTCAGTAATATTTTTTTTAATCCATTGAAACAAGCAAGATCAAAATAGTAAATGGAAATTTGGAAAAGTAATTAGAGTAACAGGTTTTTACTTAAATTTTTTTTTATTCGCTGCATTTTTTTATTCTGTGTTTTAGTCTGCTGTATTGTAGAAAGTCTGCTTCCTGCTAAATGCAATGTTAAAAATTCCCTAAGATGGTAAGGGATAAGCTACAAATATGGACTATCAGGCAAGCCCTGGAGATTTAGTTAATCTGACCTAGATGCTCTTTTGATGATTGAGACCTGCAGTATGTGAAAACACTTCTCAATTTCAAAATGAAACAGGGATATCTGTTGTATAACTCAGCTGTCCTTGTAGTGACAGACACATCAATCATTTCTGAACAGGAGCGGATTTACTATAAAAAGTTTGTAGCTTTGGAGCTGTTGAGTTCATTGGCATTTGGATCAGCAATGATATTGGAAGTTGTAAGTGAATTCAGCATTTGAATTTTACCATGTCCTAAAGAGGATTAGCTACAAATGCAGGCAACATACTTTCTTCTTTTTCATTTTCAAGAGCCTGTTGTGTAAGATGTTAATTCTTGACTTAGTTTTCAACATATTTTGTGTGAAACTGCGTGGTAGCTCTTAAGAAAGCACTGAGCGGGTACCTATAAACATAACGGGGAGGTGAGGGGGAGAATAACTAATTGGAAAAAAAGCAAGTACCTGGAAAGCAAAACTCTGTTAATATATGCCACTTTTGAATACTCGAGAAGCTGCTATTTTTCTGTAATCTCTTGGGTTCAGACTATTTTTATAGTACAGTTAAATAACTAAAGAAGATGCTCCATGTTGGAGAACTGTGGGCTTAAGGTCTTATTTTTAAAAAAAAATCTTACTATGATTGCTTAAAATTGTTTGGATGATTGGTAGGATTATATGGCCTAACACTTACTCTGCAGAACACAGTTTCCTATAACAAATTTTAACAGTTTTGTTTAAGTTTAACATGCTGGTTTTCTGGTGTATGCTGAATTATTTCAGAAAGATGCAATGGTAATAATTCTTCTCTTTGAGAATACAGGAAAAGGAAATTATCTGTGTTAAAAAGACAGAAGGTTAACTGACTTTTTCAATGGTAATTGTTTCCACTGTTTTGGAACTGAGACACAATATTTCTCACAGCTTTTAATTCAAACTGCCTCTTTCATGCGAAGTGGTGTTGAAATTTTGGAAGTTGCACTTCACGTTTAAACAGAGACTTCTTACTATAAAAGCTAAAAGCCTTCAAGAGTCAAAACATGTATTTCTCTGTAGGAATGAACAGGCATTTCCTCGGAATCGCTTTGAGTTATATTAATGTAAATCTGGACACCTGAATGAAAGCAGAATCCTCTCTGTAAATGATCCTTGTACTAAGAGAGTATAACAAAAGTAAATTCAAGTACTCTGTGGGAGGGAAGGGTAAGAGGTGAAAATTATGGATGCTTTGCACACAAGGCTTTTTTTGTATCACTTTTTTAGATATGTCAGACATAAGTACTGGCATGCCCCAAAATATGTTTCTTCAAGAACTTTGAGTTTTTCTGTGTTTATTTAAGAATTTATTTAAGTGGAGGAACAGATATTTTGATTATGGTCTGTGGTGCTGAGCAGACACAATGTGGTAGTTCTATACCAGATGGACTTTCCAAGGATTGAAACCTTTTTGAGAATATGTATTCTGTAGCTGTTGTCTGCTCAAAACAGCAAAGGAATGAATAAGCAAAGGCTCATCAAAGTTGGGAAAATTAAGAACAGAAATAACAATAGCATAGTAACTACTATGCATCAGTTACTCTGTGTACACACACTTCTCTGTTCTTGGACAGGAGTTGCCTTACAGTTAGTATACTTGGCATCTGCATCGGCAGCATGTTACAGTTGTAACAGTTACTGCTCTGTAAATTCCTGGGTTTTTAACTGAGCAAGAGAAGTCAATATCTAATAACGCTATTGTTCTTAGGTATTAATAGTTGTAAGAAAATGGCTAATACTAGCAGAGAAGGGGTACTGAATGGTGATGTTGTGGTTGAGAGGCATGGTTTTCTAGTTGCTAAGACATTGCAGTGGTGTTGAATGCAAATACATTTCATTGTGAAGACAGCTTGGAAATATTTGGTGTTATTCTTTACCATGAGTAACACAAATTATTACCATGGGTAATATAGCAACAATACTTTGTTACTGTGGTGATAGAAATTATTTAACTTATTCAGTTTATCTGAAGTGTATCTGAAATCAAATCTCTTGGCAGTGTTTTTGTCAAAAAGGAAAATGTCTTGAATACAATTACTGCAATTTTTAGGTCTCTCATAAATGCAACCTAACTTGATTATTTGTGAGCTTGTAGCCTCATTCAGGTTTCAAAAAACAAACAAAAACTATGAGCTTTTATCATGAGTACATCTATTATGTTTACCTTTCCTTAGAATGTTCTATGTGGAGTAATGTGTTTCTTCTTGTGGAAATATTTTACAGACTCCTGGCTTGAGAGCACACTCTGGAAGGTTGCAGTGGTTTGCAAAAAAGTGTATAACAAATAATCAGGTATGTGGCTCATATGATGTCTTCTATGTAACTGTCATTATATTCCAAGAAAAATAGTTTTGAAATATTTCATTCCTTGATTTTTATGTTTGTGAAAGGATGTGTGACAGGCTGATGAGGTGAACTTAATGCTCTGTGTAAATACTAGTGTATACTTAAGCAGAAATATTATTTTTAATATTTCTGAATGCACACAGCATGTAAGTGCACATATATTAATTGTTTGACTGAGATATAACTATATTCTTTCTTCTTTCTTTTTAAAGATGGAGACTTTGGAACACTTTGTAGAATTAACTCAAAATCTATTTGAATGTGATAGAGATGAGATGTACTACTACCTGCTCCAGCTGTGTGGTAAGTGAGCTTGTGATCTTTTTCATGTTGTAATCTGTTTTCTTTTGTCATTGGAGTCAGGAAATAACCCTGAATTGGAGACGAGTGTTATCCTCATATGCAATAAGCCTGGATGCCATTTCTGAGGTATCTTGCAGGGGGGAGAGAGTACAGATTTTTTTACCTGCAGACCTCAAGATTTATGTAGAACTTGCATAGTACAAGTCTTCCAATGCATGCTATTGTCTTGTGTCCTAATTTGAAAGTTTACTGTGTTTTGCTTTTTAATATGCTTAAATAAAAAACTGCTCATTTGTTATATGTTCATAACTGATAAAGATCTGGACTCTCTTGTAATTGCATCTGGTTCTGAAAGTGTGTTTTATTTTAAAATCTACCAATTCTTCACCAGCCACAACCTAACTTTTGCATCATGTATAGGAATGGAACAGTTTTAAAAATTGGAAGTTCACTTCTATGCTACAGACTTAGTGTGGGATGTATGTATAGTGTTTTTCGTTTCCTCTTTTTTATATTTTTTGGTCTGTGCTGGTTTTGTTTTTCAGTGTATCATACTGTATTATACATAATAAAAATTTTGGAAACTTTAGTTCTAGTTGGTTTAAATTCTTGAAAAAACATTTTGTGTGAAGAGCACTAAATAGTAGATTGCTGTGTACTTCAGTAATATGTATATATATTAATGAGCCGTTACAGCAGTTTGATATATTTGGTCATGGGAAAACTTGCGTTTGAGTTCGAAGTAATTTTAGACTGTTCCCCGTGTATATTTTTGGTTAATTAGAACTAGCAATGTTTTAATGCTAAATAAAATAGTATTCAAAGCCCTTTTTTTCTTTTTATATGGTAATGAAAGAGGCTTCTTCCCCATTGTACTTGCCACAAGCAGAAGAGATGAGTACTTCCACAAAAAAAAAAAGACCAGAAACCCCTTGAGAACTTTGTTGATTTTAATTTCTTTAACAGCCTCAGAAAGCCTCAAAACCGAACTGTAGCATTGCCCAATTCTGGCTTTGCACATGCTGGTTCACTATCAAGAATCAAGCAGGCCTGAAAAGCAACCTCATCTCAACAGGGAGCCTTCCTATTTCTCCACTCATCCTGTTGACCTCTGGCAGTGACTAAGTCTGACAGTGTGCCTGCTAGGAAGAGGATGTAAGAAGATAGAATTTATCAAATTTTGTCATGCAAAAATCTTCAGTCTTCTTTCAAAGGACAAAACCAATTCCATCTATTCAAAGAAGCGGAAAACATTTGTGGGTTTCTGTCACCATAAAAGACAAAAACTATGCATATTCCTGCTTTCAACCAATTGAGATTACCTATCAAAGCTGCCCCATGCACAAATACAGTAGAGAGTTGTCATTGTGCACCTAAGCCATAACTTCAGATCTATTTTAAGCATATAAAAAAAGAACCTACCATCTAGTCCACACTGTGATCAAAAATGTTGAAAACAATGCATTCGGTTTTCTAGAATCACAGAATAATTTATCCTGGAGACAACCTTAGGGGAGGCCTAGCCCTTCCCCAGAGTTGGGACAGCTTCAAAGTTAGATCAGATCATGGCCTTGTCTGGTAAAGTGTTGTGTGCCTCCAATGGTGGAAATAAAACAGTCACCATGGGCAACCTGTTCCTGGGTTTGATCATCTTCAGATACTCCACTGCTGCAACTTTCAGCCCTCACCTTTTGTCCTTTGCTGTGCATTTCCAAGGAGAGACTGACTCGTTCTTCTCTGTAACTGTCAGTTAGGTAATTGAAGACACCAATTATATCCCCTGTCAGCCTGCTTTTCTCCAGGCTGCGCAAAACTCATATTCTCTCACTTCCCCTCTTACTTTGTCTTTTCTGGCCCCATGTCTGAATTTGCTCCACTTCCCAGCATATCTTTGTATAGTTGTGGAGCCCAAAGCTGGACACAGTACTCTAGATGTGGGCTCACAAGTGTCAAACACAGGGACAAACACATGAAAAAGTGTTAAGGTGTTCTCTGTCCTGCTCTGTTAACTGCCATAATAATCTGGTTTAAAACATTATATGCAGTATTTAATCCTTAAAACCAATCATTTTATTTGACTTAGGGTAGTCACCAAGTTTGTTGCATGTTCTAAAAAGCTGAAGTGATGCCAGAACCTTGTTGAAAGTGAGCTTGGATCTTGAACCAGCCCAGTTACATACCCATGTGTTTTCCTAAACCCATGCTGCTCCTGGAAAGTAGATAGCATTGCACTGTAGTGTTTCATTGCAGTATTTTTTGCAAAGCAGTATATACTGCTTTGAAACACCAACTTTATAATGATTCTAGAGAATATGCAAGTGTGTCATGCTGCTTCCACATGGCTGCTCCAGCTTTTCCTTGTGTTATGACCTAGTCCACTGCAGCCTGAGCTACAGAACAGCTGAAGTTCCTTAACAGAAGAGTGGAGGAATAGCTGAAGAGCTGCTGTTACAGTCTGAGATGCTGTGTGCATAATTTATTCCATCATCCACCTTGTTGTCTTGCATCTCTTCATTTCTGGGATTCTGAATTAAGCCATGGAATGAACAGATGACAGCTAGGAGATGTTGGGGTTAGGTTAGGTAGTTGTGAATAGGACCTACAACCAGAACTCAGTGGTGTTCTGGTGACTTATGATAGGAGACACAGGAAACCACCTGCTCTGTGTAGTTAAATAGTAATTAACTGTTTTCTTTTACAAAGTCCAGCTTTCTGTTTGTTTGCGGTTTTGCACAGTGGTACATATATAAATTGGTATTGTTGAAAGCAGTTGAATTATTTTGTGAATTTATTAAGCAATTTATTAAGTTTTTTTTTCTTAGCAAAATGAGAGCCTGAAGGACTATAACGCTTCTTTGACTTGAAAGTGGTAAAATTCTGGGCTATAGATGCTCTAACTTGGCAGCAACATACCCAGAGGATTTAATTTCAAGAATTTCAGAATAGGACTTAGAAGTGGTACTGTAGAATGTTAATGTTTTGTAGAAGTTTTTGTAATTGTTTCTACAATTAACAGTCAAGAATATTATAACTGATGAGCTAGGAGGAACACTTCTGCAATATGTTTGAGTTGATTTCACATTCATTTGAAAATTCATATGATTCTTTTGGGATTTTTTGTTGTTCTGGCATTTGCATCTTCTGGTGTCCTCTGTGTGTTATAAAGTAGTTTAGAAGTTTTAAAGTTGATGATCATATGAAGCAGAAGTACATGATTAATTGATGAATTACTTTCCAAAGACACCATTTTTGAATCACTTTAGATAATGTATGTATACTTTAAACGTGCTTTCATCTGAAGATTTGAATCTTGTTTCAGAGAACAACAGTGACTGGAGAAAGGCTGAAGCTGTTTGGACTAAAATTCAAGACGAAAATGTTGTTCCTCGTGAGAAAACACTAACCTTACTGGCTGATATACTTGAGAAAAATGGTCAGGTTGTTCCATTTGAGGTACCTAAGGTAACTGGAGTTTAACTTTCCTAGCTAACAATACTTTTGAATGTATTTCTTTCCATTGAAAAATGTTAACAGATAGCATTACAGTAACTTAAATAGGTTTGTTTGTTTTAAAGGTTGGACATGAAGACACCAGAAGTTTAAGTGCTTCTAATGTGGAAGAAAGAAAAATAAGGATGCTTTGCAAGAATAGCAATGCAAAAGGTAAACTGAAAACCACTGGTTTTTTACCCCATCAGCATTAATTTAAAGATTTTGATTAACTACAGAGCAACAAATGCTTGCTGCTGCTTTTTGTTGGTTTGCTAGTATGTTAGGAAAGGTACGTGATAATGTTACCTGCCAGTGTTCTGCTTCAGAAGCTGGTATGAGAGGGATATGCTAAAATATTGAAATGTCATTTGAAATGCTGACTTTCGAAATGTATGCTTGAAAGCCAGTCTACAGTCAAGTTGCCAATTTTAAAATTACCAAAATATTACTGGTTGGTAGTTCGCTTTGTACTGTTGGGTTAACATGATGTTCTAGACTTCCAAATGTATCCATTAAAAAACAGAAACTAAATTTATGTACAGATTGATGCTAAAAATACCAATTTTATGGTTCCCAGAAAATCTAGCATTTTGGTCACAAGTTTTATGGTGTGAGACATGGGAAGTATAGTTGAGAAGAAAGATTAATATCAACTGCAATAGCTGGGACATGTTCATGAGACAGCAGTTACTTATTAAAAGAAGTTGTTCAGAGATTTTTGTATTTGCCCCTGCTGTTGAAGTCTTAATAATAAGATCAGATACCGTTCCCAAGTGTACTTCAGGCACCTTATTTAAGCTGTAGACTTGGCAAAGAAATTTGATTAGATTAAATGAGACAGGACTATGTTATGGAGGTAATCATTGCTCTCTTCATATCTGGGTTTTTATCTGTTAGTTTTCTATTTGTTGATGTTACAAGGCTTTATTTCTATTTGAAGGGAGGATTCAATGTTTTGCGCAGTGTCTTTTAGCTTCTTTACAATTAAGATTAAAGTGTCATCCATGTTTCTCTGTGGAATTTGCAAACTTTGGTCCTCCCCCAAAGAAATACACGAAAGACCACTATGTCAAATAACTAGGTATCTCATTTGAAAGCAGATTAGAAAATAGAATTAAATAGGTTTAAAAAAATTAATTTTCCTGTATGAGGAAGGTTTTGAGTGTTATCACTATATTTTACAGGTTCAACGCACAGATTTTTAAGGTTTGAGTTTTTAAAAGAAGAATTTGTCAGTCATTCACACAGTTAACTTCTGTTCTTAGAGAAATGACCCTATAGTTATTCAGTCACAGGAGCACCAATTAGATAAAGTGAAGTCTGAATATTCTGTATGTAGGAGTGCAGTCTCGTGTTATGTATATGAATTAAATAATCGTGTGTAGCAGACATTAACTTAAATGTTTTCTGGAAATTCTTCATTCTAGTAAATTTGGGGAATCAAAAGGAAATAGGAGAAACGCAGAAATGTTTTTCACTGAAAACCAGGCAAAATCTAGTGAATCCATTTTGTAACGTTATTTCTAGAAACATGTCCTGTGCCTTTGAGATCATAAATGATCTAGTAGAGAGTAGGAGGAAACTAAACATGCCTTGGACCTTGCAGGGAGACTAGTTTAAAACAAAAATGCAAAACATAACTGCTAACAGTCTATGATGACAATTGATACTGAATTTATCAGTAAATTATCCCTGCATATTCTTTTATTTAAAGGTGCAGTATTTGAGAGGAGGTGGCAAGTTCCATTTCTGTACGCAGCCAGTGGAAAGCAATATTCAAAAACAGGGTGAAATCCTGGTTCAATCTGAAGACAGCAGAGCTTTTGTAGGAGTCTGTAAACATAAAGATGTTTTGGCTTTAAAAAATCAAAGTGTAAACAGGCTTTCATAAGCAGAAAGAACAAACCTACCACCAGTCAGCCTCATTTATGTTAATGAAATAATTAGTTACACTTGTAATAGATTATACTAGTGAAAAGTATTTTGTTATTTTTGAATGTGATTGCTAGTCTACTAGTACCTCAGATTCCAGAAAAATGTCTTTCCCACTGAAGTTAACACTCTATGAATACAGGTGTTCAGTGTCTGAGCAGGCAAGAGTTCAGCACATTGCAACAGGTCAAGCTTTAACCTCAGACCTATAAGTAAATGTGGTAGAGGATTTCAAGACCCTTTCTCTCTCTCTCTCTCATGCATGAAACTCACATACACAGAGGTGGATTTAATTTTTACTGTGGTGTTCTTATCCTTTATCTCTGTTCATATATATATATATTTCATGTAGCTCCAGGTGTCCGAAGTATGGATGGGAATGTTAATTCTAATTATGAACTCAATGGAAGAGTTTGTGTTGTAAATAATAAAATTTATGCATAGTCATTTTTGTGCCTACATTTCAGGAGATTTTTATGTATACTCTTTGGCTGAAGAAGTTTAAGATTTAAACTAAAGTGCACATTAACAGTTTTGGTTTGGGGAATACCAGCTTAAAATTCTGCAGCACACTCTAGTAAGTGCCGTTAGCGTGACACTTCTTGTGACAACAAGATTCAAATGAGTCTTCAAATGAAGGTCTTCATCTTTACTTTTGAAGTATAAGAAAAAAAACTTAACACTGTGAAATTTGTGGTGATAGGCCAAGTATTTCTGAAAAATATTAAAGGTTATTGTGGCTGTGATTTAAATTAGCACAGGGGTTATTTTTTGATTCTCATTAAATGGAACATGCAGTCACAGTTTAGATGTAGAAGATCATTTGTGGTTCTTAACAGAGCTTTCCAACATGTTACAGCCTGGATAGCAGTTTTAGTTGCATGTTTATAGCTGCATAATCTTGTTTCAGAAAAATAAATGACTGAAAATTGTGCTTATCTCCCCCCCACACACCTTGGGTAACATCTTTTCATACACTGACAGTTATTGTGAATGCATGAAATAAAACTGTTAATCAGTCAAACAAATGCAGTGTAGTTTACTTGTTAAATATCTGTGTATTTGTAAATTGTATGTTTTGTATAAATCTTGTCGTAGCCAAATAATTTGATCCCCCCAGATTGGAATCACCTCCTATATTATTTGTTAAATGCTGTTGTGATCATGCACCAGACACTGTAGCTATATACCCCAGAATTAGGTGTTGCTTTAAAAATCCTGAGTCTTCCCCTTCTAACCAGCTGTGGTGTTATTTAAGCAACAGCCACATGTAGAAAAACAGCAGTAGCAAACTTTTTGTTCTGTGGAGGTATGTGTCAGTTGATTGTTGTCTACAAGCAGTTTTGAACAAGCTGTGACCAACAGCTTTGGGCTCAAGGATGTAAGCAGAAGATAATAGATTTAAGATGGACCTTTTCAATGAATAGGTGGTTTCTTTGATCAACGTCATCACAATACGACATTTCATTTTGGCTTTTTTTTTTCTATTTTAGAAGCCTACAACATTTTCCTGAAAATGCAAGGGAAGAGTGAGCTTCATCATCGTTCTTATGGCATCCTTATAAAAGCATTGCTAACACAGAATTGTCTTGAAGAAGCCATCAAAGTGAAACGCATGTAAGGCTTTTCTGTGTTTCGGTACTTTAATTGTTTGGGGTGGGGGGTGTTTTTAAAGGTTTTCTGCATCATTTTCAGGTAAGTCCTTATCTTTCAATGGGAAAAGAGGTCATGACTGCTAATTAGGAGTTATGATCAGAAATCCACCAGTGTTTCATAGGGCGATATGCCATATATTAAAAAAGAACTAGAGTGACAGTATGTTTTGCTAATAACTCATTTCAACTAACAGTATCAACAAATGTACTTGGCATCAGAACTGAAAGTCTACCCTTCTGGCAGTCTGCTTTTTCCTCTTTAGAGCAATATCCAAACAGACAAGATTCTTTCACGTAAGTGCCCGTGAGCCTTCCCCTCAATGCCCATCCCTGCTGCTGTCCTACCCTACCCACACTCCCTCACAGCCGGCTGCCTGCCAGATGCAAAATGGTACGTTTGACTGTGATGCCAGTGGCTAGGAGATGACCATAAACCTTAGATCCGACTCTTACACTTCTGAAATAAATCCAACCTGCTGTCATGTATTATTAGAATCACCACAATTGAATTAACCTTTAGAGAGTTGTATGGTGCATCACTGGCTTTAATTATTGCCTGTAATGTGTGTTCTGGTCAGATTATAAGCTTCAGAGTAAAAGAGTTACTACTCATCAATGTAGAGGTAAGAACAACAAAAATTTAACTTTAAGTAATTTAAGCCTTTCAGTTTCTTCATCAAAAACAAGAACAGTGGTTGTCATCAGGTGTGTCCTCTAAATACAGTGAATTTGAAAGTGCCTGTAGTTATATGACACACAGGCCACAATAAAAATCTAATATTTTTAGCATCAACTTAGATTTTGATGTCTAAGAATAGTATAGTATAAGAAGTTTATTATTTTCATGTTTTCTTTAAAAGCATTTAGGCTGAAGAAATGTCTTTAATTGAAAAACTATTGGAGTTCTTCATTCAGAAAAACAAAGCATGTTTTTTCAAATAGGTCTCAGTAACTGGGCTGTATGATAGGGAATGTTTGTACTTGATGGATAGATGGCTTATATCAAGGAAAAACTAAAAGAGTTTATCAAATTGAGCTCCCTGAAATGGAAGTAACTGATAAATCTTTGTAAATAGAAGATGGAAAAGACATGTTTTGGAAGTACAAGGGATGTTGATATAATCTAGGTAGTTTGTGAAACATTCTCAGAAAATATTCATGTATTAAAAGATGTATTGAAAGATTCTTCAGGGAAGGAGTTTGAAACTTTGTACTGAAAATTAGTACATGCATTGACTGCTTCCCCACTCTGCAGTTCAAACACACTTATAAGGAAGATGCACAAAATATTACATGTTACCAGAAGTAGTTCGCAGATTGGAAGAGCAGAAAGAAGGTGGTGGCTTGTTCCTAGTATTT
>NW_010563587.1:0-4730 GCF_000687285.1 Phaethon lepturus | reverse complement strand
CCTACTTTAGATAAGTATTTTAGCATGTAAATTCAAAATGCAGGAAAAAAATGAACAAAAACCTTTAAAGACTAAAAGAATTGGAGGTGTGTTTTAAAGGACTAAGCCTCAGAACCTTGAGATATTTAGGAAAAAGGAAAATAGGATTTAGTAAGAGGTTCTATTCTTGGTCACTAGTCAAAGCCAACCATCATCATAACCCCTGTGCTTTTCAGCACTCTCATATTCCATCTTGTAGCATAGAAATGTGAAGTAATGACATTCTAAGAAGCCTGTAACAGCTCACTGTTTCATCAAGATAAACTGCTTCATATTGGCAGTCTTCATCGTGTTTATCTGTGTGTCTTTTTTCTAGTAACAAAATCATGCGTACATTAAGCATTTTCAAAAGTCTGTAAGCTTTAAATTATTCACTGAAATAGAGAAAGTGATTGTGTGTATACACATGGTTGAAGAATAGCAAATCTGTGTGTTTTGCACACATTTCTGCATGCTCAACAATTTTACTAACCTCATATTACAAAGAGATTACTCCTACAAAGCCTAAATGTGTGCAGTGGCCTGAAACTTGTGCAACTCCTAATATTTTCATAAAATACAGGAAAGCTACCTTCGTTTATATAAGCTAATATATTTTTCTTTTTACTCAGCTTGAAGTCAAATTTGAAATTTAAATAATATTTAGAGAGCCTGAGTTGTGAGTATTAGCATAGGCAACAAAATAAGTAATTTTTTTTTTATTTAAAAAGGCCATATTATTTTAAAACTTCCTTCCTGTTATCGGAACTGAGAAACTTCCATGAGAAGGTGATGTGGTAGAAGGAAATTGCACTACTACTCTGCATTTGAAAAAAACCCTCCAAACAACCTAGAAGGGTACTGATCTGTTGGTCAACCCAAATGTAGTTGCTTTGGCATTCTAGCACTGTTTGGAGGAATATTTACTGCATTTCATCCAAGAAGTTTTAAAAAGAAATTTAGGAGTATTGGAATGATGGATTAGTTCTGTAATAGTAGCTAACATCTATTTAATCACACTAAAGATTGGAAGATTGGAGAAAGTAAATCCTTTGTTATATGTAATTTACAGTCTCATGCATGAATTGTTGACTTAAGGGCTTTGACAGATGGGACAAAGGGGGAAAAAAAAAAAAGGGCGGAACTTAGCAGTGGGTGCTTAGGCAGGGATTAAGAGGATTGGTTGGGAGAGTAAGAAAATCCCGAGACCAGTGACTGCATTTGTGAGCCTGGGAGGCTGAAAGTGACTGAGAGGATAGTCATATTGTGTGCGATGTGAAGGATTTTCTTGGGATTGAGGAGAATAATTTAGCAATGACCCTGCTTACCTCCCAATCCGCTCAGCCTCTAAGTTCAAGTAGGTAGGCTGCTCAGTTGTTTGCCACAAGATGATCAGTGAGGTTTATCTTGATTGCTGATATGGTAAATGGCAATGCCCCCCTTTTCTGTGTAGAGATTTTGTAATCTAGAAATGAACATTTGTAAAGTTATCCTTATATATTAAAAATGTGGCTATATGTCATTTAGGAGCGGGAACATTTTATAGTATAAGATCAGTGTGATTGCTGGTTAGTCTCTCTCGACTAATTTCCAGTGTGTTAGAAAAGCTTAAGCAGTGTCATTAAAGCAAAAATTCTTTTTGCTATGGATATGTGAAGTTTTGTATTACAGGAGATGAAGAATTGATAAGGGAAATAGATTTTTAACATGGCTAAGGCAGCAAACATAGTATGTTCACTTTAAAACCTGTATACATCTACATGACAGAAACTTGAAAATTAATCAACCAAATGATATGGTGTTAGTTCATAATATGCTTTAGTTTATGTTTAAAATATACAGTGCTGAAAATAAATGTTTCATTTTTATTGCTGAAAGAATAGTTTTACATTTTATAATTATGGTGACTATTGAAAAAAGAAGAAAAAGTATCCAGCTTAGGATACAACAGAACAATGCAGGGCATGCAGTTATTTTAGTCATCTAATATGTCAGCATTCAAGAATCTGAACCGATTGTTTAAAAAAAATCTTGTACTTTGTTTCTTTTGTTGCTCACTTCCAACTTTGTCATCTGTCAGAATGCAAAAAAAAATTATCCTTCTATAACCATTGACAGGATAACACAAAAGCTGTCTCCAGGTCGATATTTTGCAGCAATATTTTTAACATACGAACAGTAGTTTTTATAATTTCACCTTGGTGCTCAACCATTTATTATCGTATCAGAAGCATGTCAGTAATTCCTTTCTAAATGTCTGCTTCTTTTAGTGCTGAGACCCACATCAAGGGCTTCACACTGAACAGTGCTGCCAGCAGCCTCCTCATCATATCGCAAGTTAGGCGGGATTATTTGAAAGGTATGTCACAATGCTTGACCTTTACGTCACATTAATGCCTCTGCAGATTTTTCTTGTAACGCCCTTCGAATACTTGGATAAAGGAGTCCATTTAGCAAATTACCTGCTTATCAAGAGCCTTTTGTGGTAGCTGAGAGACGTAAATTACTGTACATGCATTTATAATACAGCTTGAATATGAATGTACTTGTCATTTGACCACTTAGTCCAGTTTCCATTCCATTTAACACAAGATGGGTTTTCTTAAGATGAATCACAGCTCTTCAGACATGCAAAATTTGTGCTCCAGAACGAGAGAAAGTACAGGCTTTCAAGTGCGTTAAAATTCACAGCACAAGTCATTTTGCTTTGGAAATTAACATACTTTAGAGCTCTGAAACAATTCCCAGCAGTTGTTTCTTGCATATTGTGTTGGTTGTGTGAGATACCAGATGAGTTAAATTGACTGTTAAATGTGCATGATTGTGCACAAAATGATTATAATATTGATTTAAAAAGTTAATCAAATACTTTTTAATAGTTCTCAATACCAACAGTAACGAAATATTCAGTTTGATTTTCTTTTTAATGTAACAGTGATGATACAAAAGAAAATGGTGGCTGAAGAGTATGTAAGGGTACCCAACAAGACGGTGAATAAAGTTTATTATAATTGTGTTATTTTAGTTCTAGGCATTGGTCATTTTGCAGCCTAGAGTTCAACTCCACAATATTACATTTTATTTATTTAGTCGTTCTGTAGAACTCTTGTGAGAGAGGAAAACTCTGCAAGCACACAGTTTTACATGCAGTGCTGTGTCTTTTATCCCTGTGCAAGTGTACGTATCAGTAACAGTGTTGATACATATTTTCATCAGTACCTTTAAGTGACAAAACAGCTGTTTATGGAGAAAATGTATTACACTGAATTGGGTTTTAACTTCATGCCAGAAGTCATACCAAAAAATCCCCACTTTCCTGCCGTCTGTTAATTTTACTTCATTCCATTATGTGTAGCTGTAGTAATATGTAACATCAGCTATGTTAAAATACTCTAAGATAAGTATTTAAACACATCTTCTCACTTGCACTTTTTCCTGCAGCTGATAAACTTGTCTTCTTTCATATTCCTTCCCCATTCAGTCTCCAATCTGATGTCACTGCCAGGTGTCATCGCTTGAAGTATTTGTGGTGAATGCAATTCCTCCTCTTGTGCTTGGCAAGTCTTAAGTTTTTGCAGCTTTCAAGTCCTTCACCTGACTTTTCTGTCTGATTTTCTTCTAAAAATTTTTCTGCTTTTTCTTGTCCAGTTTGCCAGTTCTTCTTCATAAATACTGCACAGCAAAAATCTTTCCTTCTTCAGGGCATCACTGATGTTTCTGTATTCTGCCAATCTCTTCTCCTAACTACATGATTTCTTCTTAGCTAGCATACTGAATTCTCTGCCATGTCAACCCTCTCCTTGCTGCACTCTTAAAAATGTTTCTTTTTTGCACAGTACAAGGTTTTTCAAGGAGTCTGTGGAATTCCATTGGTTTGCAAAATTATATTTTCCTTTATCTTGTGCTTTTAACAAGCTTTAGTTTGGTAACTTCATTGAATAGTCAGTCTTGATCCTTGTTTCTATTTTAATTTGAAAGATACTGTTTTTCTCTTTGTAAGTGAAGCCTTGAAAATGCAAGCTACTAAATATTTCAACCATACTGGTCATTTTCTGAGGCTCATAGATTACCCCAAAAATTTTTGGGTACAGTCTTTTTATAATCTCTTGGTGGTGATTTCCATTTGACCTATATCGTGTGAAGGCTTTCACTTGTATAAAACATGCTTGCTTTATCATTTCTTCGTATAGTTCACTGTCGTTCTTTGCTGTGTTTTGTGGTGTAATTAAAAGTTTTTACGTAGGTCCCCAAGTATACTCATAAGAGCTCTAATACCTTCTAGCAAGAACGTGGTAAAACCCAGGGTACTTTTAGAATTGGAACTCGAGTTTCACGGTATGGAATTTGCAGAGTTTATAGGAAAGCCTTTTAAAAGATAAATGGTCAGTTTTGACAAGCACATAGTTACCTGCTCTTAAGTACTGAAAAATCAAGGGATTAAATTATGAATTCAGATTAGTAGTAATCAGTGCTTTTGCATAAGAAAAAAAAAGATACCAGCAGAATTCTCTAGTATGCTACTGGTACATAATTTCTTGCAGTAGTGCTGCACACAGGCAGCTTTCATATCTTCTCTGTCCTTGTTCTTGAGGAGGCTGGTCATGCTCCATGCTACACTTGTAGGTGGGAGAGAATTTGAACTTAGCATGTGTTTTAAGTTTGCTTTTTCAATTTTGGGAATCTTGCTCCTGATGTATTGGTCATCTGTCCCC
>NW_010563586.1:6995-8456 GCF_000687285.1 Phaethon lepturus | reverse complement strand
ATGATTCTGTGTGATTCTGTGATTAAGGGCTGATGGTTTCAAGCATAGACCTTTCTGTGTAGAAGATTATTTAGAAAAAGCAGCAAGCTGTTCTGAAAATGGGAAACAGGTGCGCAAAATTAGATAGCAGTGAGCAGCAGTCGTGCCCATACAGATCTGAAGATATAAGAAACAGCATTTTTCATTGCTAATGGTGTTAAAAACCCAGCGGATTGTCTTGGTGAGAAACTGGGCTCTAATGATCGCAAGAGGACCTTTATAATGAGCAGAGTCTGTCCAAACTTCCTGAAATACTGTATTTGGGAAGCATATTTGATACCGTAGTAAAGGTGCTATCGTAGTTAGAAGCTCAGGAGCAACGCCCTCAGGAATGAGTCTGGGAAGGCAAAGCAGATGGTAAGTTCTCTTGTAGAGTCAGTGCTGTCATCCTTGGGAAGAGTGTAAATTCGTAACATAAACAAAAAATACAGAAGCCTGCCTGGTTTGATAGACTTAAACATGTCTATCTTTGTGTTTTATGTTACAGATCCAGAAACAAACTGGGGGGCTGCACAGCTCTCATCGTAACCATTTGTCTTGCAATGGCTATTCAAATGACTCTGAATTACATCAAAATTATGGTGCAATCCTATTTTTCAGTTTTTATGCCAAATCTGACCACGTTCCAAGGCTGCTGGCGGGCAGTGCTAATCCAGGGACAACACGTTCCTGTGCTGTCTCTTCCTTACTGCTACTCCAGCAAAACGTTTTGTGCTGAGACTCCCTTGCAGAGGTCGATCGAAGAGCTCGAAAGCTGAATTGCTGGATAAGTTGGAGGCAGCATCTTCCGTCAGGACACCTCGGCAGCTGCTGCGTTTTCGTGTGAGGGAGGTGCTGTGCTGTGGGAAGCACCAGGGCTGGTTTAGGGTTAATTTAGGACAGGCTTGATGGGAACGGGTCTCATGCATGCTGCAGGGAGCTGGCCCCATCGCTGGGTGGGGGCGAAGACGGCTGGAGGGCGATGGGGAGTCCGGCAGCAGGGAACCCTCTGCCTGCAGAGGCTTGGTTGGACTTTCCCACTGCGATAAAGGATGGCAGTAGTTTTTAATGCAGAGAAATTGTAGTCATTACAGTAAAAATCTGCAGAATTTAGGCAGTTGGGGTTTGCTTTTGTTAATTTTCTTTGTTTTGCAGAATGACGCGTGAAACCTCGTTGCGTGTCACAGCTGAGCGTGATTTCTCCTGGCTCGCCATTGCAGATCTCTGTTCGTTACCGTGTTACATCACAGCTTTCCACAGGTCCAAAGCAAGCGTCCCCTTAGCTGCTCGGCTGGGCGAGCTGCAGCTAACTCCTGCCACCTGCTGTCTTCTTCTCTGCTCTTCACTTTATTAAGATCCTGGTTTATTAAAAAATGCAGAGACAAGGGGACGGAGCTGCGGCTGCCCCGTCGCCCGCGCTGGCCTCCCTGCTGGGCGCCGCTC
>NW_010563586.1:0-6964 GCF_000687285.1 Phaethon lepturus | reverse complement strand
TGCCCCCCCCGCGCCTGCCCCTGCTGCCGCCTCTCCTCCACCGCCACCGGCTTTCCCGTGTCCAGCTGAGCGGGCGGAGAGCCTGGACAGTGGGTTTAGGTGTAAACCTCCTTCGCAGCTCTGCGGTGCGGAGAGCGGAGATTTGCTGGGCTCCGGCGTTGCCCCCGCCGTCGCACGCTTTGCCCTTGCCGCGCTGGCGTGCGCTTGCTGGGTTGGGTTTTGCTTGGTGGGTCTGCTGTTCCCTGGGGCTGGCACGGGGATTTGTGGCTTTCTGTGTCCAACGGCTTCCCCTCTTCATCTGCTGCTGGGTTTCTGCTGGTGGTCAGGAACCCTGAGCGTACGCTCACCTCAGGGGTGCTGCTCACCCACGCTCGCCAACTGCACATTCGCGAATCCGCCGGTAAAAACAGAAGGACCTCAGGAGACTTGTTTCTGTCTGTCGGGCAAGTCTTTGATTTGCAGTTATTTTCTGGCACAGGGATTGCAGCAGTGGTTCGTGTCAGAGGTTAACTAACGCCCATCCCATACAGACGCTGTCACCTTTCCTCCTGTGGAGCTAAGTTTTAGCTCTGGGCTCAACTCCTTAGAAGCCCTCGGTGGCCTCCAGGCACGCCGTCACCCCCTGAGACTGTCACAGCACTTGGAAGCGTTGACTGAATAAACCCGATGACACGTGTCGCAGGCAGGTGGGGAACGGTGTCAGCTCAGTGCGCTGGAGCTCCCAAGACCATAGAGCGAGGCAGCTTTTCAGAGAGATCTCCTGCGGGAGACAGGTATTGATGTGACTTACCTTGGGCGATTTATAGGGACCTTTGATACCAGGTTTGTGACCTATATGTTTAGGTAACGCAATTTTAAGTCTCAGCAGCGCCCACTTAATCCTGAGCACGCTGGGCACCACACGGGCGTGCAGAAGAGCCCCTGGGGTCAGCACAGGGGGTGAGGGAAAGAAGCAGCCCTTCACGGTGGATGACTGTGCTTTGGGCCAGAGATACTTCATGCGCCATACCCTTGGTATGGACGTAGGATGAGGAGCAACTGTAGAATAACAGATCAAGCGTTTTCTGATGTTTTACCTCTGGAGCTTGCAGAGCTGCTTCGGGGCTCCTGTGCCGACGTCGTTTCACAAATAGGGCGTCTTGGCTGCGAGTGCTGTTGCTTGAAGACGAACTGCAAAGCAAATTTTAGCTTTTTTCTCTAGGCTGTTGCAGTGGTGTTTTGTACTTTGCCATCTTTATTTTTAACTAGACAAAGGAGCTTTATTTTCCACTTAACGTGAAGACTCTGGGGTGCTGCAAACTTTGGAGAGGACCCTTACAATCTGTGGAGTATTCTGAACATGATGCCACACCGATGATTAAGTTTTTCCAGCAGAGCTCATCAGTTATCTTCTAATGAAAATATTTAATGGAAAATGCAGCTCTGAGAGGGCAACTTTACAATCTAATTGCAATTTCAGCGAATGTTTGTTTGGGAGATGTTTTTTGCATCAGGAAAACATGATTGGGCTATTGTACAAACCAAGAGCAACGGGTGAACTTCATGTGCAGCAGAGGTTTGAAAAACACAAGGTTAAGCTCTTGCTCAACATATCTCGGGACACATTCTCCTAATGTTGGGTCATCTGGAGGAAGTAGTTTCCCATATTTGACTTCTTGTAACTATTAAAAAGCCACGACAGCAGAAGACTTAGACCTGGGTTTTGGCCATCCCGGTGAACGCCTTGCCCACCCAGCCGTACTGCTGGGAGCTCCCGTTCACGTGCACAAACAGGACACTCTTGGTAGACACTAACCTCCCGGTTAGCCTTCACTCCTGGGGGGAGGAATTTTCTGTTAACTTCACGGCTGTGCACGTGCTTGGCCGAGTGCTGGATCAGGCCCCGGGAAGGGGAGCCGCATGAGGGGCCGGCACGGCTGCAAGCTGAACTTGCGGAAAGAAGTAGAAACGCCTTTCCAGCTGGATTAACTGCGTGATCCGTGCTGAGCGTCCCAGGTGCTGGCGTAGGGAGCAGGGGCATGCGGGGTGGCTGGCAGCAGCCATGGCACCCTGAGCTGGGCGTCAGCCGTGCCGGGCTTCTCACTGACGCAGCCTGAATGTCTCCAGCTCATCCCAGCGTGAGCCGCAAGTGCTATGGAAATCTGGAAAACTTGCACAGTTCAGGCAAACTGTTTCCTGGGGAGCTCTGCCTTTGCCAAGGTTTAACCTCCACCTTTCCCCAGGTCACGGAGTGTCAAGGCTCCTTCTTACACCTCCGGCTACGAAACCATTCACGTCCTCCGAAAGTACTGAACATCTCCAGGACTTAGGTGGGAATTTCTGCAGGAGTGACTCAGAATAGGTCTAGGCTGGCAGGGAACTTTTATTTTTATGTTAAAAGAGGGAAAGGGGAGGGGGTTTGAGTATCCTCCACCTACCTCAAGGCATAGAAGCTGTGCTACAGTGAGCCATGCAAAAGCAGATCCGTGGTGGATAGTTTCCCCTCCTACTAAACTTACTCCTTTGCTGATGAGTAGTCGTCTTTGCAGAAGATCCCCTTATCAGCCTTGCCCCCTGCCTTCCTCCCTTCGCCTCTTCACGCTTTTTAAACCTTGTGTGTTAACTTTTTCTCCCAAACCTATCGCTGATGTCTACCAGCAAGCAGCAGGTACAGTGTCAAACAGCTAGAACTGATCGGCGTAATGCTCAGATTTAGTTCCTTGCTGTACTTCCATTTGTGTCAGTAAACTAAATGTTGTCGACTGAAGGTTTTGCAATAAAATGTTTTGAGTAATCAGAGTTAATTTTCTGAATAGGTATGGATTAATTATCAGCTGGCTGTTTGTAGATGCCATAGTTACGGAGCTGAGTTTCTTCTGTTGATTCCTTTGTGGGTACAAATAAAGTGTACTCAAGCTGTCATTGGGAAAAGAGCAGATAATAAAGGCTAAAAGAAAAGAATATTAATTGAGCCATTACCAGTTTCAAGATGCACTTATGCAGTTGGGTGAGTAAATGCTACAGTGAGGCATGGTAGACGTAGGAATCTGTGTCAGCGCATGCTGTATTATACTGGTGCCCTGCCTTTGGGGTTCCAAAGGATCTAAAAACCTTTGCACTGGTGCTTATGCATTTTTTAAGGGCATTAATTAAATGCATGTTCTCATGCATTTTTTAATCCTTGCGGGACCAAATAGCACAAGACCTCTTACCCTCCATCTGCAGCCACGAGGACCAGAATAAACTTCCAGGAGACCTGGTCCTTTATTGCTCCACCCCAGTAAGTAGTTTCTGGAGACATCAGAAATAACTGTCTGAGCACCCGCTCCCTCCCAAGCACATGCACAACTATAAATAAATGTTTATGTTATAACTATAACCGCTCAGGCAAAGTATGCGATCCCTCACACGTTACTGGTATTTGCTAAATCGTTCAGTAATTCTCTGGTGGTTGTTCATACGAAGCGGCTGGTGTACGAAGTTAAAAGCGCCAGGAAGCGGCTTGCGCCAGGAGCTGCCACGTCAGGGCGCGCAGCCCACGTTTCACCGTCACCGCTGCTTCCAGGGCGGCTCCTGCGTCCCTCCGCTGCATCGCTGGACGCGGTTTGGTGTCAGACCACGGCTCGGTGCTCGTCCAGCAAAGTAATTCAGTTTTATTGTACAGGAACCTGAAATGCTCCGCAGAACCTAAGACTAAGGTTGTAGTTGGTGCCTGGGTTTTGAATGGTGGGAGGGTTTGTCCCCTGCTCTGCGCCCTTCCTGCCAGTATCCAGAGGACAGGCTACGCCATAAAATCTGGATTTTAATCAGATTTCCTCATCAGGAGGTAGAAGGTCTTAATGCTTCAAGGTGTCACTGTCCCAGCAGGGGAGAGGCTGCCTTTGTTCTGAGCCTGCTTGGTTTCTCATTCTCTGCAGCCTCATGGCTAAGTAATGCGGGTCGAGGTCAACGACGGCACCTTCACGTCGGCGGTTTTCTCCGAGGCTTTCTCTACCTGTGATCCCCTTCTGCAGTGTCTGGGGTTTGTTTTCCCTTCTCCTTTATCCCTCGGTCAACCCGTATTGAACCTCTGTGTGTATGTATGGACTCAGAGTAGAGAAGCAGAGTAAGCCGAGATGCAGTTTGCGACTGGATGCAGATTCCCTTATTTTTTTTTCACGATTGCGCGCGTTACTTACTTTCAGATCTACCAGAGGTTTTGCTGGGGTTTTTTTGCCTGGATGCTTTATCTGCCTCCTCGTGCAGTAGTGAAAGTCACGCTGCGTGCGCTGCGGAGCGGAGGGAGAGACGGGGTCTTCCCTGCCGCCGCGCTCGGGGGGATCTCTGGACTGAATAGGATGAGTGGGGCAGGCAGCAGCGGGGAGGGGGGGAATGTATGGCAGGGATCGCAGCTGGGTGGTGCGGCTGCGGTCCGAGGGCTTGCCCAGCTGGGCGGTGCGGTTAAGGGCAGTCATCAGGCACAAGAAATTGGGAGAACATCGGGAAGGCGGAGAGACGTGTGCCCTGGCAGGGGTGAGGACTCAGCTCCCGCCATAAGGACTCATCTCTGCGAGTGAGATGAAGCCTCAGACTTCCAAAGGCAAGAAAATTCAGACTGAACGCAGCCGTACTTCGCTTGGCTCAGCCTGGGACATGGTCACACATATGGTATTTCTATCAGATCCAAATGCCCAAGCAGAGGAGGCCAACCTGCTTATTTTCAGGGTTTACGAGGGGTGTCACTTGCTGAAGTGTCCAGGGTGACTTCAGCCACGAGCTGCAGCAGCCAAGTTTTGAAACCGTAAGAAAGTGGGTGTATAATGGAAATGGTGACAGAAGGTTTGGGGCTTTTTTTTTTAAGTTTTTAAGCAGTCCTCCATTTTGCAGCCCAGATGTTTGAAATTCACTGAACTAGTACCTCGAATGGCTAAGACGTGAACTGTGGCCGAAAAGAGACTCGGGCATCCAGCTGGCACAACTGCCAAGTCCTCACCGGTCTCGCAGGATTTCACAAGGTTGCTTCAGAGCGGATGGGGACGGGGCTCCGCTGGAGGATGGTGGCATGTCATAGCTGCTTTAGTCCCTGTTATGCTTGTAAGGCTCGGGGTGAGGTTTGGCAAATCGAACCCCCTGACTTATGCAAACGCTGCAGCCGTGGGGATGGCACGGGGAGAGCTGCAGAGCTTGGTAATGGTGTTTACTGCTACGTGTTAGTTATTTAGACTGGATATTAGGAGAAATTTCTTTACTGAGAGAGCTGTCAAGCATTGGAACAGGCTGCCCAGGGAGGTGATGGAGTCACCGTCACTGGAAGTGTTCAAAAAACTGTAGACGTGGCATTTCGGGACATGGTTTAGTGGCCATGATGGTGTTGGGCTGACGGTTGGACTTGATGATCTTGAAGGTCTTTTCCAGCCTTAATGATTCTGTGATTCTGTGTTCACGCTGAGAGCAACAGGAGCTGTGCTGAGCTTAGAGAGATTCAGGCTGAGGGAAGACTGAGCAGATGGAGTCAGGAAAGAAGCCCCGGGGGTAAATGTTTGATCGTAATGCCGAGTCCTGCTTGCACACGATAGAGATACGCCAGCGAGGGGCTCCAGTAAACGTAGCCCTGCGTCTCCTGTGCTGAGCACACGACACGGTGTGGGCAACGCAAACGTGACACAAGCCCTGGAAAACACCTTTTGGCAGATGCGCGTGACACACGGTATGTGTTTTGTTCGCAGCTTCGATGTGGAAAATGGCCCGTCACCAGGTCGCAGCCCGCTGGACCCGCAGGCCAGCTCCTCATCGGGACTCGTACTGCACACGACGTTCCCGGGCCACAGCCAGCGCAGGGAGTCGTTCCTGTACAGATCCGACAGCGACTATGACTTATCACCAAAGACGATGTCCAGGAACTCTTCTCTCCCAAGCGAACAGTAAGCATAAATTCAGCTCACATCTTTTTTTTTTTTTAATTTTACGGTATATATTTTTATATTTTACGGTAAGTAAGAGCTTTACATGGCCTCCTGTAATGCTCAGAGCTCTGTTGGGAGGTGCTTATGGGTCGTACTCACATTTCACAGCCTGAGCACCAAGACGATCGCTTTTATGGTCTGCCAAGGCATGACTTCCCTCTCCCATTCCGCCCTTGAAATATCCCCCTTTTCTCTCTAAGTTAGCAGAAGAGCTTTCAAATCTGTACTCTGAAATAATAGAGAATTTTTGCATTTTACCTTTCTTGGTGCTAGTTCTTCACCATGCGTTCTCACAGCCTGGTTAACATCACCTCTGCTTTTTCTCAAGTAGGTAACACTCCATTTGCCTGGACAATAGCATTATGACTGTACTTATATTTACAGTATTACTCTTCTCCATCTTGTTTGCCGTCATGGGCTGTTCGCTAGAACTGAGCGGAAAATACAGCAGAAAGCCGAGACAGATGGTTGAGCTTGAGAGGATCAATACAACACAGAGCGTGGAGCTTAAAGGAGTGTCCTGGATTTGCAGCCCTGTATTTTAAATGGCACAGTTTAGTTTTAAAGTGACCATTAAGCTATAAAAATGTGCTCATAAAAAAAGTTCAACTGTTGTGAAAGCCCTACAAGTTCTGTCATGAAATAGAAATCTAAGTATTAGCGAGATCCACGAGGAGAATTCTCCTGAAAGAGAACATCCCCCCCGTTAGTTAACATTTAGTAAATATTTACCGGAGACAAAGTAACCGCTCCAAATTATGCAAATACCTTGTTTTGTGTTAAGGGTGGACTTTAACTATTGCCCCCAGCTCCCAGCCGCGTCCACCCACTGCAGGCGCCGAGGCTCCTGCGGCACTCGGGGGAGCCGGCATCTCCGCGCCGACCCGTTAATTAAATTGATGTCATTAATTAAAACGTAGGCTTAGCAGCACTGATACCTGAGCCTGGACGAGGGGACGTGCTCTGTGGCAGCACAGCCAGGGAGAATACCCCTTCGAGAGCGGCCAGCACTGGTAGGCACCTCTCTAGAGGTGCCCATGGCA
>NW_010563585.1:0-876 GCF_000687285.1 Phaethon lepturus | reverse complement strand
CTCTTACAATGGGAGGGACTTTGCTCCTCCAATCGTCTTGCAGTCCAAGACAGTTTCATAGACTAATTTTACTTTGACTCTTTAAAACTGTTCCCCGTCTGCAGGAATTAGAATGACACCACTTCAGGCAGCAACGAAAGAAATGGTTCAGTCCAACATACGGTTTTAAACCACTCTCTCGCCCACTCTCCCTGGCTCTTCTAATAAGCCTTAATTGACCATCTGACCTACGGTAGAGACACAGACAAGAGCCACCAGCAGAACCAAGTCAGACATGCTTGGAATTCAGGCATCATCTTTTCATGGTGCTTGGTATCTGTCCAACAGCATCAATCCTCCAACTAAAATTTTTACCAATGTACACAGCTTTTCAACAAACAAATGTGGGGAGATGATGTTTCTGATGTGTATGGTGTAATTCTTGTTATTTGACAGATTTACCATTTTATTCAACAGAAAACACTAGTGTATTAAAAGAGAATCAACTGCGTCTTAGCTGCAAAACAGGAAAAAACCCTGTGATAGCCCATCAAATTAGTTTCTTATATTAACAAATACAGTAAAAAAGTATTAAAATATAACTCAACCAGTATAGCCTCAGAGGTCACCTGCCTGAGGACGAAGCTCAAGTAACAGGCATTGAAAAAATCAGACAGACAGTGCGAATGAGCTAAGCTGTGCTGAATGCACTTCCAGGAACACCAATCTGATATTTCAAAGTGTCTGAAATAAATGTCTTAGAAAAAGAAAAAACACACACTGTCCCTGTGGATTTATTTCTGTTTTTTAATTTTAAGAAATACAAATATAAATGAAACAACAATATTTCAAAATTAGCCAGGAAGTACAGAACCACAGAATCGTTAAGGTTGGAAA
>NW_010563584.1:587-898 GCF_000687285.1 Phaethon lepturus | reverse complement strand
AGTGTGCGTCACCCCGTGTGTCTGTGTGTGTGTCACTCTATGTGTGCGCGCGCGAGTGTGCGTCACCCCGTGTGTGTGTGTGTGGGGGGGGTGTCTGTGTGTGTCTGTTTCTGTCTGTGTCTGTCTCTGTGTGTGTGTCACCGTGTGTGTCTGTGTCTGTCTGTGTGTGTGTCTGTGTGTGTCTGTGCGCGCACGTCTGTGAGGCTGTCAATATGTGCGTGTGCGTTAGTGTGTGTCAGAGCGTGGGAGTGTGAGACTGTGTGTCAGTGTGTGAGAGTGTGTGTGCACACAGGCACATGTGTGTGTCACCA
>NW_010563584.1:0-252 GCF_000687285.1 Phaethon lepturus | reverse complement strand
CGTGTGTGCACTGGCGCCCGCTTGTGCGCGGGGTTTTGCGCACCCGCGTGTGCACCAGGCACGTGTGCACGGCGGGGAGGGTGGTGTGTGTGCACGTGCAGCCGGGGTACTGCGTGAGGGCACATCTGGGCGCGTGCACGGGGCATTGCGTGTGTGCACGGGTGCGGGGGAGTGTGTGCGTGCGCACACACATGTTCGCGTGTGCACAGACACGCAGGGGAGCGCGCGTCCCAGTGCAGAGCTGCACGTGCG
>NW_010563583.1:0-705 GCF_000687285.1 Phaethon lepturus | reverse complement strand
AAAGCTGCATTTGAACTGGTGTCACCGATTTACGTTCAGAAGAGAGGTTGACTGCCCCTCTAAAAAACAAACATACAAAAGAAACTGTCTCCCTCACTCAGGACGTAATATGTTTCAGCTCTGTTAGAGCCCTTTCCTAATCCCTTTGAGGGTGGGGTTAGTTCCAGGGCTGCTGGCTAATTTCTTGTCTCACTTGCTCTTAGGCAAGTCCATGGACCTCTTATTCTGTGCTGTAAGGCAAGGGCGCAGTTGCGCAGACAGATCACATGCTCACTGAAATGTACGTAGCCCTCTTCCTGGGTCTAGAAAAGCAATGAAGCTGTGAGTACTGTGTTACAATGTGGTGCAAGCACGGGGCTCGCTCTTCTCTGTGTCCTGGATGTGTGTCTCTGAGATGTGTGGGCTCTGTGTGTTTTGTATTCTGGTGACTATGTCAATGCATAGAGCCATTGCATGGCTGCATATGCTGCACTAGGGCTTTGCAGTGAAGCAGGGAGTTGCTCAGATCCAACCATTGTGATGCAGGCAATGAAGGATACATTGACCCTTTGAGTACAGCCATGTCACCTTCTGGGTGAGGGGAGAGCACAAAACACCCATCAAGATCTTAGTTTGGCCCGTAAGGGCAGCTTGGGTGGGCTGTCTCCTTGGGATTGCCTTGGAAGTACACCAGAACCAACAATGTTTGGACAGGCTGTACCTGTA
>NW_010563582.1:1348-1588 GCF_000687285.1 Phaethon lepturus | reverse complement strand
GAGCCCATCACCTCCGGGCAGCAGCCCCGGAGCAGCGCCCCAGCGCGCTGCGGGATGCGCCCCGCTCCCCACGACTCCCCTTTCCCTGCCTCCAGCCAAGGACAGACCCCTGGGTGCATAGAGGTGGCGTCGCTGGGGGCTGTGAGCTGTCCCCTCCGTTGGCAGCGGTGGCACGCGCTGCTCGTTAGGGAAACGACGTCTCCTGCGGCATTACCCGCCCCTCGGCACAGAGAACACGGA
>NW_010563582.1:861-1223 GCF_000687285.1 Phaethon lepturus | reverse complement strand
CATTACCCGCCCCTCGGCACAGAGCACACGGAGCGGGGGCCAAGGGCTGCCCTGAGTGCACCTGCAAGCCAGGGCTCTTCCGGAAGAAAAAGAGCTGCCGGGCTGGGGAGGGGGTATTTGCAGCCGAGCCCAGCAGGGAATCGCTGACGCCTTTCGTCCCCCCAGCACTGGTGCCCCTGGGTTTGCTGGGCAGTATCCAGTACACCGTGTCCAGCCTTCCCCTGGTAACCGGCCAGTTCCTCGAGGTAGACTTGAACGTAAGTTCTGCATCTTCTTCCATCCAAGTAGGAGGGTTGGGGTATTTCAGTTGGCCTCAGGAAGGTCTCCCTGGGCCACGTATGCCTGAGCGTGGGCTCCCAGGT
>NW_010563582.1:595-822 GCF_000687285.1 Phaethon lepturus | reverse complement strand
GAGTGACGCCCTCGTTGCCCTGCTCTTGCTGCTGCCGCCGTCACGGGAGAGCGCAGCGGGGTTTGCATTTCATGAGCTTCTGGAGAAGGAAGTGTCGCGGGGCCTGACTTGGTGTGGTTGTGCGTGCAGCGATTTCACGCTGAAGGAACATGAAGTTAACCGTAAAGGCAAATATTGCAAACATTTTGGCTTGTGCCTCCTGCCCCTGTAACTCCAGACTGTCGTCG
>NW_010563582.1:0-263 GCF_000687285.1 Phaethon lepturus | reverse complement strand
GGCGACCGGGAGAACGCATGGTGGCCCATCCGCTGGGGAAGCCAGAAACCGTCCCCACAGCCCCAGGGGCCCCCGTGCCGCCCCTGCCACCGATGGCAGACACCAGCTCCGGCCAGCTGGGCCTCTCTGTGACCTTCCTCAGCTCGGTGCTGTCTGTCCTGCAGAAGGAGGGTGCCCTGGACCTGGACATCTCCACCGGCATGGTGAGCGGGGAGTGCTGCCTCGCTCGGGTCTGGAAGCACTGGGGGCCGTCAGCCGCGCGG
>NW_010563581.1:670-924 GCF_000687285.1 Phaethon lepturus | reverse complement strand
GTGACTGGGGAGCATTTTAGGATGGGGCTGTGCATGCGTGAGCAACAGAAGCAGTGTGTGTGCGTGTGTGTCTGCGCAGCGAGCTCAGCAGTCTGGCTCTCGCTCTGGTAAAAGTGCTTGTGCGGTAGGAATAAACACGCCGAGGACACATCCAAGCCAGTGCAAACAGCCCCTGACTGAGCCGCTCTTTCCCAACCCTCTGTTTTCTTTCTCTGCCTTTCCTCTCCTCTCTTAACCCCTTCGGGAGCTCGGGG
>NW_010563581.1:222-556 GCF_000687285.1 Phaethon lepturus | reverse complement strand
CCCTCCCCGGGCGGGCTCGCCTGCCAGCGAGCCCCCCGCCTGGCGCTGCTCTCCCTCTTCTTTCCCCTCCTCATCGCTCCCCTCCAGCACAGCCCCGCGGCAGCTCATCCTCTCCCCAGCGGCTCCCGGGGGTCCTGGGGAAAAGGGCTGTTTCCCTCTCCAGTCCCCAGCCCACCCCGGCCAAGGGCAGGCTGGATGCTGGCAGGGAGGCACCATATCCCAGGCAGGACCGAGGAGCCAACAGAGCCCCCATCATGGGGGAATCATGCCAGGGGTCTCGGGGAAGCCCATCCCCACCCTCTGCTCTGCCGGGAGGCTCCTCCATCTTGGGGGT
>NW_010563581.1:0-201 GCF_000687285.1 Phaethon lepturus | reverse complement strand
CCCCTCTGCCCCCCGGCACCGAGAGCGTCCCCACCAGTGTCCCATTGGGATGGCCACGGAGCCCAGGGCGGCTGCGGGGAGCCCCGGGGATGCTCACCTCTTTCCCCTTCTCTTTTCTCCTGTGGGGAAGGAAGGCTCTCTGCTCTCCATGTGCTCCAGCTGAGCTCAGGGGGGTCAAACCCACGGTCCCCCCGCCGTGCC
>NW_010563580.1:0-5551 GCF_000687285.1 Phaethon lepturus | reverse complement strand
GGGGGGAGCCCACCTGGAGCCGCAGCAGCAGTTGGCCTGGCCCATCCTGCCCGGGACAGGAGGCCCCTCGCCGTGCGCCGAGGACGTGGGGCAGACGGCGGTGGCAAGGACGAGAAGCGGGGTGCCGGTGCTGGTGCCGGTGCCGAGGCAGTGCTTCTCAGGCAGGGCCTGCTCCTGCCAGCGCTGCTCCGTGCCAGCACAGCCCCGTCCTGCTGTCTCTGGTGGCCGTTGGCTCCAACTGACCAACATTCCGAGCCCAACGGACACTGGGCGGGGCCTGGTGGGGCCCGGGGCTGGGGGTTCTCTCCAATATGGCCGTGTCTCTCTTGCCCTCGGCTTGCCCAGAGCAGGATACAGCCGAGGGGAAGGACCACCTCCCTCCACCTGCTGGCCGTGCCCCTTGCCTTGGGCTTCACCCAACGTTCCTGGCCTCCAGCTAGGCCTGGTGCCACTGCTCACCACCCCCTGGGCCCGGCCACTCGGCCGCTTTCCCATCCACTGCACTGCTCCTCAGCCCACGTGCTGGCTGCTTTCTTCCAGCCTTCAGGTACAGCCCCCTTTTGGAGTGGCCTCACAAGGCATCTGCCAGCTCCCGCAGCCCTTGAGGGCGCACCCCATGGGCGCCCGGCAGGGACCTGTGCACCTCCGCTTTGCCTGAGTGTCCTCTAGCCTCACCCTCTGCCACCTGATCTAGCTGGGTCCTCTGGCACTAAGGGGACCTCTTCTTTCTTCCAGGTATTCCCCCACTCATCCAGGGCCTGGGATGTC
Organism: Phaethon lepturus; assembly: GCF_000687285.1. Taxonomy (NCBI): domain Eukaryota; kingdom Metazoa; phylum Chordata; class Aves; order Phaethontiformes; family Phaethontidae; genus Phaethon; species Phaethon lepturus. Next base: position 4,783 of record NW_010563580.1, on the reverse strand, counting down.
TGAACGCTGGTATTCCTCCGATCCAGGATGTTTGGCAGAATCTAGACCAGTCCTAAGCACAGGCATAGCCTAGTGAAGTTTAAGAGCGTTTCTAGAGAGAGAACAGTAGTTCCCTAAAATGTGACCATATGATGAGTTCTTGTCGCCAAGGGGAACTGGGCATCACAGCTTTCTTTCCCTGTCCTGTCCTGTGCTTGGTCCTGCCTTACGGTGCTCAACATTTATGATCGTCACTTTTCTGTCAGCAGTTTAGTGGGGAAACAGTGGCCATGGTTTGCAATGAGCAGCAACGCAGCGTTGCCACCTTCTTAGCAAGGAGGTCACTAAGCCACTGTGCCTTGGTCAGTGGGGTGTGTGACTTTCCCTGGATTCCCCATGCCCATGTCTGCGGCATTTGCAGCAAGTCCCACCTTATGTCTGCAGCTCTCCCTGGGCCACTGCGATGACAATTACAAGTGCATCTTTTCTCTTTCCAAAATGGGAATGCCACCTCTTGTCAGGGGACATGGGGAAAGGCAATAAGCAGCATTCACTAATAATTTAAAATGTAAATCCAAAGAAAACCTTCTGACATGCTGACACTTAGCAGTAAAAGCCCTTTAGCAGTCGTCTTCCACATCCTCTGGTAGATGTGATGCCGGCATGATGCATCATGGTCTTGCAGCTCTGTCTGTAAAATCATGAGATTGTACTGAAAATCACAAGATTTTTAAATAGATGTATATAACCGTACTCTTTATTTCCCACTAGATTTCAGTTGTTAGGAAAGGAGCCAAATTCTCCAGTTGCTAGAAACTGCCTCTTTTAAAAAAAAAAAAACAAACTTGAATAAAATAAAAGCGAGGTATTTGTGAAATGACAAAGACGTCAAAACTGAAAATGAAAGACTGAAGAACCAACATTATGAGATTCACGATAAAATTGGTGAGATATGATAATACCAAAGAAGTCCCAAATTAGACAGAGCAGCAAAGACCGGCCTCTGACGAATTTGGACATCGAATCTCTATAGAAAGGACTGGAAGAGCCGAAAGATCCTGAACTTGAACAGCCTTCAACCAGCAAGTAATGCCTGATCTGACATGTCTTTATGTACATGCCCTTGGTTCCTGGTACAGACTCCAGTAAACAATCTGCAAGACAAATATTTCTGATACGCATGTGCTCTGCACTAGACATGCAGCAGTTCTGTGTGCGACCAAACAACTCACCGGGACCATCTCCTTACATACCACTTTACACAATCTCTGTTACTGAGAGCCCCAGAAAACTGATTTCTCCACTGGATTCATGCACAGTCAGAGCTTGATCCCCTCAGGGCAAGACTCAGACCAGAATAGTTCAAGGGACAACAAGAAGCAAGGATGCAACATGAAATAAATGTCAAGAGAGGTTGCTGCTCCTGGCCCTGGATTCCCTCCTCTGTCCACGAAGATGTGACAGCACTAGCCCATGCTAAACACCCTTCCCGCACTGTCCATACTGATGATGTCATTTGTCTCTCCCACAGGTGAGCGTGAGAGGGCAGGCTTACGAACATTTCCACAGGTACGTGGCACCCTGTGCTTTAGTCTCGGTATGCCGTGCCAAGGGAATCCATCCTCGGGTCACTTTGAAGCCTCACGGCAAGAGGGCAAGTACAACATCTCCCACCCCGCTCTCCAGCCCCTCACAACATGTCGTCAGCACTATCCTCTCCAAAGCCCTGCCTTGGGCACCCGTCCATGGCAAATTTATGCAAGGTTGGGTTTGGTCTCCCAGACTCTGCCTGAGGATTTGCACTGGAAAAGCTACAAAGGTTAAAAAAACCCACCCAACCCAAATAATTGTTTATCAGCACTGCAGTTTTGCTGCAGTAATTCTGAAAAGGGGGAATTCCTCTGAGCTATTATACACCTGGCTCCAACCATTGAATCAAACTCATTCCCAGACTTTCTCCTTTATCCTATTACTCAGCTTTTTTCGAGTCTTAGAAAAAACAGGACTTTGGTGCCTTGCCACCCAGAAACCAAAGGAAGCTTCCACGAAACCAGCAAACACCTCCCATTTTCTCACCAACGTAATTAAAAAAGCAAAACAAACCAGAGAGGTTGTACAAGTCAGCCCATAAACTCAGGCGTGAGGAGAGCAATGTCAGTGCTAATGGGGCAAGAAAGGCAGGGTAATTATACCACACCAAAATTGCGATCGTGCTGCATTCCTTTCTGGTGAAGGCCGGCTAAGAATTAGATACACCTTTTTAAATCATCAAAGGGAGTGGCTGCCAAGATACAAGGTGCTGGGATTAAGACGAAGTTCTGGGTTTGCCAGTTCTCAGCAATGACTTTGGTGGCTGGGCTGGGCATGTCATTAACTGTTCCCAAACTGTGTTCACACCATGCCACTTCTTTTTAATCATAGAATCATGGAATCATTAAGGTTGGAAAAGAGCTTTAAGATCATCAAGTCCAACCGTCAACCCAACACCACCATCTTTATACAATTCTCAGTATTTCAAGAGACCCAGGCTGCCACTGAGCAAAGGGGTGTACAAACCCAGAAACAGAAGACAATACCTATCCACAAGTTTTTTTTGTACTTGGTCAACCAGTCGAGTTCAGTAACTTGTGCCTCGGCGTTACTTCAGTGGAGCACAAATATTTATCACATTGCTCCAGCTACTACCATGAGGTCTGCAAGCTCAGGCGCTCAAGCATGAAACCTCAAGAGCTTCACTTGTCAAGAAGGCTGGTTACAAATACTGAACAGCGTCCATTTTGTGCAGATGATTTAACAAGCACTGCATGGGTGAGGGAACAGATTTGGTTCAAACCTCTCCCTTTTTCAGAAGAACAAGCATTTAGATAGCAGCACTCACCCTTCAGCGAGGGCAACTTGCTGGGAAGCTGGGTATCGGGCAAGCTCCTCCGTGGGTGTGAGGCACAGTGCTGCTCAGAAACACAACCCTGCTCCACAGACCGTTGGGCAGTGCAGGAGTAGGTAGTCCTCTTCTGCTGGAGAAAGCCTCCCTAGCAGGAACCATCACACAGGCAGGATGGTGGCACACGGAGGCAAGGCTTCTGCTCTGGCTGCCTTACCTCGTTTGTGGTGTAAACAGGATTTTTAATGTCCTCCTGGGCTGTTATGGGGCAAGAGGAGAATGTGGCACAGAAACAGAAAGGGACAGACCACCAGTGCCTTAAAAATGCAGGAATGTCCTCCCTCATCATTAACTTCATACTGTAGGTTGTTCCAGTCAATCTTCCTGTGGCCAAAAAAAACAAATGTTGCATTTGTGCTAGTTTTTGGAAAACACACCAAAAAAAGACAAACACAGGGCAAAGCAGCTAGCCAAATGGCCAAGTCTTGCTATTTAATTATTTTGAAATGAAAAAGTTCAATTAAAACCAGCTACAAAACAAAGACATAATGATGACCTCTCTCCTCACAAGAACCCATGCTTTGGCACAAACAACTGGCTGGCCTGATTTCATGTCCAATAAATTTAATCTTATCCAGTAAAGTGTCTCCTAGTACAGGAGAGGAAAAGATGAGGTGTTCTGAAAAGAGCTCTTTGGGCATCGTGTAACACTGCCACTAAATAAAAATTAAAAGCTTAGGAGATTTCTGTTGTCTCTTAGGCAAACAGGAAAAAAAAGCATTATGCAGCTGGCATCAGCACTGGTGAGGTGAGCAGCACACGGCAGCTGACAAAACCATCAAGCTAACTCCAGTTTCTCTTTGTCGTGAACTTGTGAACGCACTCAGCCCACCACTCGAAAACCAACTGTTTCTAATGTGCAATGGTTTCATGTTACTGCTTACAAATTCAGTCTCCTGGCAGTATTTGAGGAAGGTGCTTTTCCATGAAGTGACGGCAGACATCCAGTGTTTTGGGCATGAAAAAACACAGTCCAGTGGTTTTCCCGTACTGAGACATGGGCCACAGGGATGCCCACTGCTGTGCTGGTACAACTGAAGAAGCTGTGACTTCAGTATGTGACTTCCAGCAGAGCTGTATGCATAAACATAAGCGTCTATGAGCCATCTCCAGCTGGGCATCCAGAGATGAAAACAGCCCCAAATTAGTGGGCACTACTGAAAAAGTAACCAAGCATCTAAACACTTGCACAATCTGCATTTACTCTCAGTAGCTCTCAAATGCCATTCTCAAATGGCATCACGCCCCGATTGCAAGCGTTTCCCAACGGACACGCACCATCATATTGAAACCCTGAATATTGCAGTGACTTAGCTTCTTCCACTCCGCTTTACTCAACGTTGAGTAATTAATCCTCACAGTGCCTCAGAGGAGGCAGGACAGTGACATTCACCAACACAGCCCAACACGCAGGTAAGAGGCACGGAAAGCCAAGTGACCCGTACGAGGTCCTGCAGGAAGCAGGCCAAGCCCAGCCGCCATGTCACGTTGCTAAAGAGATGTTCATGCCACCACATCCCAGTGGCGAGGAAGCCAGAAGAAAGCCTTCCTCAATTCCTCCCCTCAGCACCCAAAACTCATCAACAGGACCATTAGGGCATGCTTGCTGGGACAAGTCACTCCTGCTGCGGTGAAGGCGAGGGATTCCCGGCATTGCACCGCAGCCGCGAGCGGGGCCGGTGGCCTTGGCCGGAGCTTCGCCGCGCTCTCAGCAGAGCGGGACACCCACGGACACCACCACGTTGCATAACCACGGACACTGCATGTAAATAGGAGCTCCCGCTCTCTAACGAGCGGCTTGACCGACTTATGCAATTACTGTGCCTCATTAGCAGGTTGGAGGGGAGGATTTCAAAGAAGCTG
>NW_010563579.1:0-49540 GCF_000687285.1 Phaethon lepturus | reverse complement strand
GCCAGCGCCCAGCGGCGCTGTACGGCCCTGCGACCACACCCCTCCGCGGGCCTCGCCGAAGCGCGGCATGCAAGTCCTTCACGCGCAGTGACCTCTCGTTGCCCTTTTCCGTGGATTTATGAACTTGACTTCCATAATTTCATCTCCCGAATTAGTGCTACAGCAAAACTGAAGTTTCCTAAATGCACCCTGTTCACGGACAATTCAGGGTCTGTTACATGCTTTACACACACAATTTAGTTACATTAGCAGACTTCCCCCTCATCCCACCACATTACATGACGTTATCTGTGCAACAGGTTGGTGGGATATTGTAAAAGTCAAATAGCCGTAAAGGATAGAGAGCTATTGACAAAACAGATGGCTAGTTTACCTCCTTGTGTAAAGTATGCCCTTTAAAACAATCAGATAATTATAGATGCAACATTCATTTTCAACAAATTACCTCAGGCACCTTCAACTGCACCAGTGACTTGGCCAAAGGGCTTTTGCTTAAACAGAAATCAAGGCACACTCAGTTGACTTTTAAAGCACTGTCCAGATCAAATTTTTCCTTTAACATTGTGTTTGTCTCTCCTGTTGGCTCAGTCATTCAGGCTGCCTGGCCAGCATTTCTCTGGCTTTGCCACAGTTATTCCAGTGGTTCTGTTCCTTCTCTCTTGTTAGAATTCATAAGACAACAGTCTGCAAACCTCTTCACAAGCTATCCTATTGGAATTAGCTTTCCAGAGGCAAGTATGTCTCTGCCTAACCAAACATTTAATTGATTTTGACATTAAATATTTGATCCCTACTAGTTGTATGGTGGTTCTGTTTTGGGAGAGCCTTTTCATGGACTATTTTTGTTTCACTCTAATGGTCAATCCTTTCACTCTCTTTCTCCATTTTTTCCACGACTAGTTTTAATAAGCTGCTTCTCATGTATCTACCTCAGAGCCTGACTACATGGTGCTGCTGAAATTGTGGTCCTAAACTATCTAAACGATAAATGTCATTAAACAGCAGATTGTTCATCTTCCAGGACCTCTATGTATTATCAAACCAGTCATCAAAAATAAATGAAACTGTTGTATTCTCACTCCAAACAAGTTAAGCTACATCCACTGATGACAACAGCAGGATTAAAATTCCACATGGTGACTTACCACAGTGACGTCTCTGGGTACTGGGTGGAACTAGGACACCTACCTCTTTGTAGTTTGGGTTTTTATGCACTCTCCAGAACACTGAATTTTTCAATCTGAGCTATCTAAAATAACTTACAGCAAAATGATTTTTTTTTTTTAATGAAGCAATTCAAGACAGAAAGAGCACTTCCTTTGAAGTGTAGCTAGAGCTTAAGAAACATTTAGCTCATCAAGACAAGATTCTTTAGCCATCATGTATGTTGCAGAAGTCGGTATTGGGAGAGGGAAGTTCTTGGAAAAGTCTGGGCATTTTCATAGACGTGAGTAGAATCTTTGCATAAGAAAGCTCAAGTAATATGAAGTTTAGTACAAAATAAGAGAAACAAAATAAAGGCAAAGAGCACTCAAATATGCAATAAGGGAAGAAGAGGAGACAGAGATTTGAAAATTAAATTTGTCTAATACACTAAGGTAAAGGAAGCTCACAGCGACATTTCTGGCTGGTGCTCCCCTTCCCATAGCAAGGCCACTTTGGTGCCTTAAGACAGGCATGAGCAGTAGGAAAGCATTATCACGGTTGGTATTGCCACACACCTTTTACAATAACAACTTCCAATACAGAAAAGTTGAGGTAAATGTGAAAGACAATAGTTTCCCAAAGGATTCATTCACTGGTGCTAGGTCACCATGTGTGGCGTGCTGATGGACTTCTACAGACTTCTACAGGTACATAACTTTCTCCCCCCACATTATAGAAAATTATAACACCAAACTGACATTGAACAGAACCTTGAAGTCAATATCTAAATTCAAACCAATGTCACATAAAATGTGCCTAAACACACAAGAAAAACTTACTCCAATCTTCTTTCAATTAATTTTTTCCCCAAATGCAATGACATTTGAGCTACTGATGAACTAGGAAAGCTAGCAAATCTTGCATAGCCAATATTAGTCTGCCTTTGTCATTGCCAGTTGTGCAAAACCAGGTAAATATTGAGGACAGAGAAATACCAGAAATGTTTCATACACAGTAACAGATTCCAGAATTTCACTGCCACAAGCAACAGTCTATGGAGATTTCCCATAGGATATTTCAGGCACAATCTCACTTCAAAATACACCTGGGGGAGGGGGGGAAAGAGCGGTAGGAAGAAAAAGGAACCAAAACAGAGCAGGCTGTGATCCCATCTTGGACACCAAAATGCCTCACTAATACATCCTGTGCAAGAAAAATGGAATCATGGTGAGAGTACAGAAAGAGGAGCTGAGATACCTGGATTACACTTCCAGTTCTAGTATTCTGACCCACTTACTTCCTATATGACCTATACTGACATTTTTTGTAACATACACCAGTGGTAAGTATTTTTCACAGGAAAGACTGTATAGTACTTTATCAGCTTATCAAGTGGAAGATGCTACAGAAGTGCACATTATTATTTGCCTCATTGCATAGAGAGGCAAGACATTTTCCTTTATCTAAACAATATATTACACAGTTCAGCTAAAAACCATCTAAAATCATGGCACAAACTCTGATCGGTTAGCACGTAAGATGGTCTCTATTGGCTGATTCTAAAAACTCAGGAAATTTTCAGGCGCTGTAATTACATAGGAAGTAATGTCATGCTTCATTGTCATGTTTTGTGAATAAGAACTAGAAAAGGAGTAGTAATTTCCTTAGTAACATGACTGGGTGCTAAGTAATGGGACTGGTAGCTGGGCAGCCCTGCATAAACTGTGATTACTCTTGCATGAGTCATTACATCCTTTTCCTAGGAGTTTTATTTTGTCTTCAGATAGAATTGAAAATTGGGCCTTGTCTTCACATATGACAATTTACACAACCCAGCCTTGTACATACTTGATGCAAAGCTGTTGAAGAGAATTTGCCTGCAACCTGTAAGAATGAAGAATCCACAGGACTGCCTACACTAGCTACATTAGTTGTGAGTTATTTTGAATTAAGCTAGATGAGATTCCTCCTTGTAAAGTTTTTGTGGTTTTCATACTTTATATCTACTTTGGAAATGGGTTTACTGAGATGTGGGATGAAGCCTGGAAGCACCAACATCCTAAAACAAGCACAGCACCTCTGTGAAGCCCCTCCCATCAGTATTCCATGCTGACCTGTCATACCACTTAACCATTTGTTTATCTATATGGCATCATGCTGTTTGGGTATCACCTTGCCACAAGAATGTTAGCACATCACACACTACTGTGGCCTTCCATGGTCACCCTTGACTTCTGCTTTCTGAAAGGAGGGAATAGGTACAGGTGCATCTTTCCACCTAGTGCAAAGACACCTGTACAAGCAGGTGAACTGAACATATCTGAACAGATGAGTAAGGAGGAACAGTAACCGCGACCCAGGTCCCAAGACCTGTGATGCTGTAGCTTGCGTACCTTAATTCTGTTGAGTTGGGTACTTGACTGTTCTTGAGAGATCACTTTCAAAATGTGCCTGGCTTATGGTAACAAAAGCGATGATGGAACAGGACAAGACGATTCTTTGGAACTTTTCAGTTTTATGTTAAACATCAGAATTCCAGTCTTCCTAAAATAACCAGGAGAAAATACATCTACTCTAAAAGCACTGCTGTGCATCTATAATGATAAAACGCAGAGGTAACTACACAAGATGAGGACATGGTATGCATGGATTGCTCACACAGCAGTTCTTGTAGATTTCCTGATAAACAAAAGTCAAAGCAAGTTTCTACTGTAGACTTGTCTTAGAAGAGAAAGGACACAAACAAACAAAATGCTACATTCCCTCAACTCCCACAGATGCCACATCAAAAAAATAATGATCAGCATAAATGTTGGCTAGGAAATCAAGTTTATTCACTGGCAATTTTCAAATTAATTGAAGACATATCAGGCCAAATTAGAATGACAATACAAAGTGAAAAATACTTGAAATCTGACATTTATTCTGAAAACTATGAGCTATGGCAACTGTGCTTTCTAAGGTCCCACCCCAGCTGCCAAGCAAAACAGACAAGTTCAGTCAGTAGCTATCCAGACCTCCATAAAAAAGCTACCAACATCCAGTCCTACTCTTTGGTCTGTCTTCAGTCTGGAGACATGAGGTCTTTCATAAACTCCCAAAGAGCTATCTGTTATGAGTTAGAGTCAAGAAGCTTCACAGTCCCTAGCCTCAGAAAAGTTTGCAAGCAGAAATGTCCCATAGCTAATCATCCTGGAATGAACGCTGTAGTAAAGCAGGAGAGTTTGAGGAGTTATATACACCTTAGCTCATTCAGTGACAAACTGGAGCATGAACATGCTCTGGCTTGCTGGAGTTTCTGGCTACAGCACATCTAATTTTTTGCAGACATAGAAGAGTTCAAACTGGGTACATATATAATACCAGATGTCTGATCCTCATTTACTACTGGCTAAAAACTTTAGTTCTGACAAATCAGTATTTTCCAATGGGAGTTGGTTTACAGTTAAACTCTTCTAATCTGCAGCTCATTATTTTAAGTCTTAAGTCAGAAAGAAACCGAAACATTTGGAAAGGTTTGGAAAAAAAATTTCACTATAGCTATCATAAATTCTCACAGCTACCAAATTCCGTGTGTTTTGAGCGAGCTAGTATTGGCCACTGCTAGAACCAAAAACACTAAGTACAGCCCTTGTCAGATATAATATGAGAAAACTGAGTATCATCTTTAACAAAAACCAATTAGCAATTTATAAAAGTAGTAAAAATAAATTATGGCATATATTCTGTGACAATAACATGTTGTGCATCCCCTCACCCTGCCTTCAGTTTGGTATTGAAAATCATGTCAAACCACTTGTGCTGGCATAGATTAGACAGATCTCTTTCAGAGGTTTGAAATACATGGGTAAAACTGCACTAAACCCACTTTTCTTCTATAGACTAGTTTTGGTTAATTAAATATTAAACTGGAAGACACTATACCAGAGAGAAGTTGGACAAGGTTTTATGGGTTCCTTTTTACCAGGGGGTCCATTTTCTTCTCTTTGCTTCTAGCAGTGGAAGAACTGTTACTGTGCAGCCAAGATTTCCTTGTATGCTTCTGTTTTTCCATGTTTCTGTAAAAAGTCTCAAATACAAGAGAATTAACAGCCTCTCTTTGCATGTGACAGATGTTGGGGGGTTTTCCACTTAGAACATAAGTGATGTACAGAAAAGGATAAACAGAAGGCAGCAGAAAGTAGCAATAAACAAATGTGGAACTTTCAACAGACAAAATGGTACAGAGGTGTATGTTTACAGCTTTGTAACAGCATCTGCATTTCTGACCTCCTCAAACAGAAATAGCAAAAACCTTCAAATCATTCAAATCCACTGTATCTCTCAGTGAGAGCAAAATAGACCACACAAGTAGCAATACCACCTCTAACTATTATAGAGATGAAAGCATTCAAAGCAGCCTCCTCTCAATCTATTGGCAAAGCTACCAGAATACTTGAGCACTAGTCTGGAATCTGCCAGGTTGACACTACATACCACTGCTCCAAAGCACTCTGGTTGTGTTTGTAATGTTTCAAAGAGAAGCAAAAAAAACCCAGAATGAGTAAAAGGGCTTTACCTGAGAGTGACAAAGGCAAGATATTTGCATTTGACAAGGCAAAACAAGTTATTGGCTTTATGCTTATTATTTTGGCCATCTAAAAAACACACGAGGGAGTCCCTCACTTATTTTACTCTTTCTTTGAAGAAAGACATGTCTCTCTCTATTGTCCCAAGCACAAGCAAGGATCTGTACTGCTTGCTCATCTTCCTTCTTAACAGCACACATCTTAGGTCTTCTATATAACAAATGGACAAATGTCAAGGAGAAGACCACCATGCAAGAAAGCACTTCATATTTAACTTTACACAAATGCAGCAGGGCAAGAAATACAACATATAGAGAAACCGCTATTTAAGAATTTAAATGCAAAGTCTCTCCCCCCACCAAAAGCAGGAAGTTATGGAATATTAATTACTAATTCAGGTTTTGCATATTATTTTATATTCACCCACAGTAAGTTATGTCAACGCATATATTTTATTTAAATCCGTTAAGGCTGGCCTTCTTTGTATGACAAATAAAATTATAAAAAATCTAAATATATATCCTATTAAAATGGCAATGTCTCTGTATAAGAAAACCTGTACAAGACAGAAAGGAAAGATTCTTTATACCTTTAGCCTCTCAAAGGAAAACACTAAGATGTTAATGAAATCATATTAAGCTATAAAATACTGTTACCAGAATTTAGCTCAGTAAAAGAAGGTACTTGGAAAAAAAAGTTCCAGCTCTTAGAACACCTCATAAAAAAACCTTCTTGTCACTTAGCTTTCTATATATTTTCCCGCTCATAACTCAACAAATGATGTTCAACATCACGAATATTAGCAAATGTACACAAACATTTTGATAGTCAAATGATACAAAGCTTTCCAAAATGAGTCTATATTTAAATTTATGGTGATGAAGGAACCAAAAAATATACTCTATGTCCAACAATATTCAAGGTATATTTTTATTATATCAAAATAGACATTTGCATTTATATATTTACATTACCCTCTCTATAGACAGTATTTCTACTGCACTGAAGGAGCTAGTCACATCATGGTGGGATTCCTCAACGCATCTGAAGCATGATTTATTCTCTTACTAGAGGTCCTAAGAAATCATAATAAAAATCACACTCCTAAAGACTGTAGCACAATATGGTAACATGATTAAATATCACTCTGTCCCAATCCCATATAGCATCAAACCCTGTTTTAGTTGTGTTGGAGGATACTGAGAAAATCACAGTTCCTTCCTGGAGCACTGCTCTCCAGGTACTGGGCTACAGCTTTCAGGATGTCGGTCTTGAAATGCGGATTGTTACAGGACAGAGTGCTATGCCTCATGCTCTGGGAAGGAGACCTTTTTGTGTAATACAGGAGTCAGGTTACACCTAGTTTGTCATCAGTTTTTCTCATACCAGAAGAAACTACTGGCTTCTTAGAAATGTCTGTTTGGCATTGCAAAGACTATAAAAAGGTTCTAGATAGCTACTGAGAACATTCCTATAAGCACAGACAGAAGCACAGCCGTATTTTCCTTTACTTGGGAGTGCTTTAGTACCCAAATTTTGGATGCATCTTAACTCCATATTGGGACAAGCCCAGGCAAGCTGCAGGCCCCACCCTCTGACTCTACAATTTACCTGGAACAGAAAACAGAAGGTACATCTCAAAGGAGTCACAGCATGCTATGAATACATGAATGGATACTGGCCTAGATAGCAGGACACCAGGATCGAGAATGTGCTAGTCTTTTGATGTGCTAGTGCACATTAAAAGGTAAGTCAAGATACAGGCAAAAAGATTGTAGAAAGAGTATTTATGGTTGTTCACATTCATGCCTTTTTGAAACTTAATTTCTGTTAGGTTAAATGCTTAGGGGCTGTGCAAGTATTCTGGGAAAGCATCACTATGGGCTGGTGTGCTCTTTCATGTTTCACTTGACATCTACTTTGCCACTATCAGATACAAGATCCTGGACTTCAGCAACTATCAGTTTGCCTCAGTACACAGCCTTGTGGTCCTCTGTTCATTAAACAGTGGTAGAAGTATGTTCAAAACTGGTAACAATTTTGCACTTATGAAGAAAGTTTGCAGAAATTGGAAACATTTTCCCACTTGAGTACTTTGATTTGCAAGGAAATGAAATATAGTGATAAGCCCTAAGCAAATATTTGAGATCATCTGGATTTAGCGAAAAGGAAACAAACACCTTGAAATTTGGAAGGCTGCATTCAAGAGATGAAATGTTCTAGAGGCCAACTGCAGATGTAGCTTTTAGGCCTAAATTCATTCCACCAGCTGTCAGCACTTGCTGAGTGATCTGCCAGGAAGTCAGCCATCCTGGGATATCTCTACAATCAACAAAAAAACATAGACACCTATATAAGGTAATTCAAATGGAAAGTGGACTGAATTATGTGCTGAATTCATCTGTCTCTTTCTAATACCTAGAGGAAGCACAGAGTGACTAGAACACCTTCAGCTGTGGTTTCACTTTAGGCAGCAGGGCTGTTTCAGCCACGGGGGCTCACCTCTGCTGCCTCTTCCTTATACATTCATACTTGTACAAGTGTTTGTGCAGCTGAACAGTGAACTGGCATGGGGACTTGATCTGGATTAATATAATAGGAAAAAAAGCTGTTTTTCACACAGAGAAATTTCCCAATAGGTTCACTATGCAGCTGCAGGACAGTTTCACTGACAACAAAAGTAATGATACAGAAGTGGGAAAAAGCAGCTATAGGAAAGTTGAAGATGGCACACACTGCTTAGGCTGGCATTTTGGAAGCCCAGCTTCAATTAAGATCAAAAGTCAATGGCAGAGCAGCCTTTCAGTTTTCTAATGCAGATCAAAAACATCAGAGCCCCATTATTCAAAGCACTGACCCACTATAAAATTCATTCTGCTGGACTGAAGTGGCTTAACAGTTTTGAATGGTTATTTTTCTACTGATTAGCTAATGCTACTCACATCAAACCAGTTATTCTAATCACTTCCCTACCATTGGCTGGCATAAAGATGGCATAAAAGCATAAAGGTGAACTTCGTATTGTGTACTCTGCCTAATTCACCAGATATGTGATCATGTGCACATATTTGATCTAGGTCAAATATGTTGCTGGGCATTATGTCAATGCACAGACTTTGGTATTAATTACGTGGAAACACAGCCCAAGTAATTAGAGTTAGATGGGATGAATCCAAATCATAGGGTACTGACATATGTTCTGTTCAAAGTAGTTTCAGAACCAGTTAACAGTTTAGAAAACAGAAAGTGTTTTGACAAAATTTTCCAAAACTTAACTTCACTGTACAAATAAGTGCTTAGTCCTATAAAATTAACCCTTGTGAAAATGCTTACGTATTAGAGTGACTTATCACATCGAGCACTGTCTGGAAACTGTTGAACCAGCAACAAATACAATGCTGTTTAAAGCTCAAAATAACAGTAAACAGAATAATATAGCCTTTGCTCTGTACTGGTAAGTATACTAGTAGGACATTAGTATTTATTTAATAGAATGGAAGATTTAAAAAGAATGTTTTATTTAAAAAGAATGTTTTTTCTAATGTGTGACTTCAGTACAGTTCAGTGCTGGAAAACAAGCATTTCAGTTAGGCTTCTGCTTAGGCACTTTGCTCCTAGACATAGCACTCTGTCAAAGACAGACACCAAACAAAACTATGTCATAATAGGCTGGAGGCTAGATAACAACCATTAGTCCCTACTGTGAAAACAAAACAGTCTGCACTCATGTATGACTGACTGAACCGATCTGTTTTTGCAGCCTTCCCAGAATTCTTTAATACAATAGGCAAAGCTATCTAGGATGTACATATCCTGATGTAAATTGAACAACTCCAAGATCAATTTGCCTCTATTTTTTCAAGCACATAATTCAATTATACACCTAATTGTTTTCATTAGCCAAAATCAGAGAGTGAATGAAAACATTGCTCACCAAGATAAATGCCCATAAAAGTATGTACCACCACTACTGTTACTAGAACTTAGCTTAAAGAATTCCAGCACTTAACTGCCAGAAAAAAAGAAACAAGTTGGCATCATGCTGTCACCTTGCAAGACATATGTCTGGAGGTCAAAAAATATATACACTCCAGTCTGGAGATAAAATATTTGACTCAAATTCACTGAAATCACCAGCAATATGGCAAGATTAGATTTAGCTCAATATATGTGAAGCTGAAAAATTACAAGATGTAGCTGTATTAATAGAATTTGGAATGTTCCAGTGAGTTACCAAAATGTTACATAACTATCTATAAATCAATTCACCATCTGAATGACAGTCTGAACAGCCCTTTTCTCTGAACAAATGTTACATTGAGAACTGTAATATATTCCTCATTCCAGCACCTGAAAAGGTTACAAAATGCAGAACCAAAGCCACATGAAAATAGGCTCTAATTGAAATACATTTAGTTTCACTGCAGTAATCAATGTGAATAACTTCCTAATTTGTTCGCAGTAGCAGTTACAAAAATGTCATGTTTATATTCATATTTTAAGAAAGTTAAACCAATGAGTTGAAGTTATGTAACTGTTAAACCAACTTCGAACTCCTCAGAAAACACTGAGAAAATACACTGATGTACTTGTACACAACATATTTTATTTTCCTTTGAAAAGTCAAAGCAGCTAAACATATTTTATGAATATTTGATTTCCACAAATGCTCCAAAATTCTTTTTATTTTGACCAAGAGAAGGTAAAAGCAGGAATGTCAGCCAAGTAAATCACTGCTTCACATTTCATTTGTAAAAGCCTTAGGCAGTGATCTTTAGAATTATTGGGCAGACTGCATAATACTCATATCTTGTTATCTATTCTCAAAATATCCTGCACAATAAGTCACAGTTGAATAACATCTCACTATAGCCTTTCACTCAGAACAGGATGTCTTACAGGGCTTGTTCCAACTCTCACAAACTTGAGTTGAATTTTGATACTGAACTGATAAAAGCATCGTAAAAGCAACAAAAGATGTAGTGATCAAAGCTTCATTGGCAGCGAAGTCCCAAATGGAGGAGGATCAGGACTGCCTGTGTAAGCACTCTTCCTCTCTCCTCACTAAGGATGAGGTGGCATGTACACAAAATAGCTTGGTTTAGGCCTTTTGATATGACCTCTCCAAGTGAGGAAGATATTCATGACACAGTCTTCTGTCAGTTATGGTCTATTAACACTACTGTATCTTGTTAAGCTGAAGACAGAGCGCAACAGAAGAAATGAAAGTGGAGCCTTCTCTAAATGACAACTTCAAAAAAAAAAGTACAGGCTATATTATTTTTTTAAAGACCTGCTAGAAGATTAATGTTTAGCTATTCTTCTATCTAAAGTACCCCTGTGATCTGTACTCAGAGCAGTATCCTAAGCAGAATCAAAGTATTAGTTTATCATCTCTTTGTGACAGGAAAGCTCGGCCTGCCTTAACTCATTCTTCAGGAGACAACATGGAAATCTTACCTCTCTTTTTTTTCCTACCTCCTGAAGCAGCAAGATATTGGAAATTATGTGTGTTTGGTGGACTTGATTTTCAATTCCCATTTTTCTAAGATCAGCTTTGGTAAGATGGAGTAAGTCCTGTAGCAAACGCCAGAGTAAGGAATATACTATACCCATTAGTCCAGGAGAATTCAAATTTCTTTCAGACAGGTTTGCTGTTTCCGATACCACAAGCTGCATAACAGCAAATGTAAGTGTATTTGTGTGTTATATGAAGCCCCTTTGTCATGATAACCTATGCCATTGAAGGGATGAAGATTTTTTCTTTTAAAACATTAATTAATTGTCTCTAAATTTTTTCCTCAAAACAAAACTGGTCAAGATAGCTGGAGAGTTTCTAAAAGCAATGACTAATTTGAATTAAAAAAAGCCCAAAGTGCTAGTATGCCAATAGCACTTAAGCTAATGAAGGAAGAGAAATCTCAGACTGAATTGAGGGGCATAATAATATTGGAAAGGAAGGGTTTGGATAATCAAGAGGATATTCACTTTAATTAATAGATGACATGGGATGTGACACTGTTTTCAAGAACATGAATTTCCAGATAAAGCACTTGGGTAATCAAATCCAAACTGTTCTCTTTTATTCCCCTTTCTCTCCACAAAATCATTGTTATTTTATTTTCAAAATAAGCTCCTGAATAACTCAAGGCATTATTTATAAGTCAGTACAAAATTTCAATTTTATGTTGATTTGTAAGTAGGTACAAAATTTCATTTGATGATGACATCTTTCAGAGCAAGAAGAAAACACATCCAAAGCAGAAAATTGATTTCTTTTTATTGTTATTGTTCTGTATTTTCACTGTAAATCAGATAAAGAGAAATGCATAGGATGTACCCCATTTTGTTACTGGCAAGTCACATTACTAAGAGTGGCCTTTTCTAATGTAGATTTGACAAGTCAGGCCTAGGACCTTAAAATACAAAGTCACATTGGTTCACTGTGTAAATAAGACAATTGGCACAGAATTTGTACTCCAAGTGAGCCACTGTTTTTGAAATTGTAATTTTTAAATCTTTTTTTTCAAACTAAAACCATTGCAAAAGCATCATGTTGACTTAGACTGAGTGGTCCTCTAACTGCCGAAAGCCTCAATTTTTTATGTCACTCGCTACAACTGTTTCAAAAGCTATTAGGAAAATTTAGCCATGCCTGAAAATGTCATATTAAGTCTTTCTCAAATTATACCTCATATGTGCCTAATGACATGAAAGAAGGGATTCGAATAATTATTACCCTTACTTTACTCCTTTCTAGGTTTACCCAAATGCAAAAATTGGTACTAATGATGAATGCGCATTGTGGTAGAAAGGATTTTTCAGCTTTGGCAACAGACAGAGAGTCCCTCTGCTTCTGTCAAAAAAAGTCAACAGCCTCCCCGCCAAACACCAAAATCGTCCTCCAAGAAAACACACACACAAAGAAGTACAAATGCAATACGCCTGCTCTTCAAACTTCAGTAAAAAGCTTGTAAAGAGGAACACAAAAAGGGTTACTGTTAACTCCAATACTGAACAGCATATGCTAAGGGTAATGCAGTGGGAGCTTTTACAGACACATTTTGGGTTTTCTTAGTAGCTTTAAAGAACTTGCTGCATTTCGCAGCAAACAACACTAATACGTGGAAATTTTATTTGTCAGAGAATGGTCTCCTGCCTTGAAGTTTTCTTTCTTCATTCAAGATCATAAGCACTTTCTGGTCTGGCTAAAGAAATGGCTAGAGCAGTTGACTGAAACCCAAGAATTGTCTTCTACTGCCATGAATTTACTACTTAGCGAAGAACAATATAATTCAAGAAACTGTGCATCATTGTCCTCCTCAGTAAAATTGATATAATCATACCTTCTATTGCAGAGATAAAAACCCCAGTGTAAATAGTTATTAGTAATTATTTTTAGAAGTAGAAGACATCAAAGGCAATTACTTAGACTTTTAAGAACTTAGAAGCTTGGTTCAAAATGGTTCTTAAGCATACGCCTAGTGTTAAGCAGGTTAGTAAGTATGTGAAATCAGGGTAAGTCAGGCATTTTCTCAAAGTTTTGTT
The DNA here is from genome assembly GCF_000687285.1 of Phaethon lepturus. NCBI lineage: Eukaryota > Metazoa > Chordata > Aves > Phaethontiformes > Phaethontidae > Phaethon > Phaethon lepturus. The sequence goes on along the minus strand of NW_010563579.1, from coordinate 36,278 downwards.
TCAGGAAAATATTCAGCTTGGCCAAGGAACTAAGGAATGATACAATGCTTGTAATCTATAGATACTGCAGAACTGAAATTCTGACTCATGGCCTTGAACTTTAAAAAAAGTCCATTGTATCCAGAATGATGCACTAAGCGTGTTTTTACGTTTTGCACTTCAGCAAAAACTTTTTACAGGCAGCTTTCAGACTTGGTAAACTGTAAACTATCTTTGCTGCAGGTGTTTTTGTTTGTCTGTTGACTGTCAAAACAGCTCTCCTATGGTTCTATATTACTGTCTTCTGTGTTAGAATGGTAGTGTGAATCACATAATAACATTTTCTGATGTGCTTCTAAGTCTTACTGACTGAGTCCATTTGGAAAAGTAGGAAAAGCTGTCTTTTTCCTAATTGTGACAAATTCTACTTATATTTAATTTTTATTTTGCTTGGATTATGAGATTACCATGACACTCAGTAAGAACTCTGGTATACAAGCAGCAGCACAGATGTGACACAGAAGCCAATTTTAAATAAACTTCCACTTTATGAAACTTTGATTAGTGAAAGAAAAAAAAATTGTAAATAATTTGTTCAAAAATGAATCCAAGGGTATTTTGAGTTGATGAGGATATTCAGTTGTATTTTTTACATTTATTTTCTGAATTAGGAATACAGTGAGACAGAATTAAAACACGTCAAAACAGCATTTAATTGATGATATGGTATGTAAGGGTCAATAAATTTGTACTTGGATAAGAACTGAAAACACAAAATAGACAATAAAGCGGAAATTTTGATCAAATAAGGCCTGTAGGAAAAGGGCTTCTGAAGAATTTCTAAATAAATTTCTAGGGATTTTCAAAATGACTGATGTAAGGTCCTTCTGTTATGTGGTATTTGCTCAACAGAGACGATTATATTCTTAAGCCACATAGTATCCATTTACCTATAAACAACTTCATATAACAATTGGCATGTAAGTTTATATTTTATCTAGTTCTGAATTTTAAGAAACTTATTTGTTAACTTTTGCAGAACAGAAGTTATCTATGTGTTCTTGCTCTGGTGAACATGCCCATTTGTTACAATCTGAGACAGCCAAGATTAATATAGGGCAAGCAGCATTAGAAACAGTAAAATGTTCATTTTATCTAGTTCACCAGTAAGTGACTCTCTTTCTCTGTGAGTTTTAGTACACAGTTACAAAAGACATTGGTTTTATTTTCCCCTTTCCTAAGACAAAAGCAAACAATCAGCCTTTAGGGTTTTTGCTCCAACATCATATCATGGAACATTAATCACTTGCATTATATCATCTTGCTTGACATTTTCTCTATAGTTTTATTGAAAATGTCAATTCTTACCTTTATGCCATCATATTGTTCAAAGAGTGTGCAATATTCTGCAAGACCAAGCTGGGTCAGCCAGTTAGAAATGGGTAGATAACTTCATTATCTATTCCTTTACCTCACAATGCCTTTGACTCTGAAAAACAAAAAGAAAACCCAGTTACAAATACTATTGTTTTGGAATGTTAAATGACTGAACAAGTTAGCACTTAATAGCATGGAAGTTCAACTCTATTCAAAGAGTTGAATACTTTCTTGGCCACTTGGTAATAGTTAGTTATGTATGTATTGAGTTTATTCCATTTAATTTATTGTTTCATTGTAATCCTCATACAAACAGGCAATGTTGAAGACTATATTTTGTTTAGCTCACACAGCTGAATTATCTTTCAGAAGATGAATCAGAGTCACTCAATATTGTAGTATCAAATAAAAAAATACTCAGCCTTTGTATTCAAAGAGAATGTTCCTCAATATGCAGGGGGATGGAACACCTCTCCTAGGAAGAGAACAAGTTAGCACTTAATAGCATGGAAGTTCTACCATTATAGCCAAAGAGTTGAATACTTTCTTGGCCACTTGGTAATAGTTAGTTATGTATGTATTGAGTTTATTCCATTTAATTTATTGTTTCATTGTAATCCTCATACAAACAGGCAATGTTGAAGACTATATTTTGTTTAGCTCACACAGCTGAATTATCTTTCAGAAGATGAATCAGAGTCACTCAATATTGTAGTATCAAATAAAAAAATACTCAGCCTTTGTATTCAAAGAGAATGTTCCTCAATATGCAGGGGGATGGAACACCTCTCCTAGGAAGAAAGGCTGAGATAGTTGGGGTTGTTCCACTTGGAGAAGAGAGGCTCCAGGAGGACCTTACTGCAGCCTTCCAGTACTTAAAGAGGACTTATAAGATAGATGGGAACAGACTTTTTAGCAGGGCCTGTTGCGATAGGACAAGGGTTAATGGTTTAAACTCAAAGAGGGTAGATTTTGGCTAGCTATACGAAGAATTTTTTCACCGTGAAGGTGGTGGAACACTGGCACAGGTTGCCCAGAGAGGCGCTGGATGCCCCAATCCTGGAAACATTTCAGGTCAGGTTGGACGGGGCTCTGAGCAACCTGATCTCATTGGGGATGTCCCTGCTCATTGCAGAGAGGTTGGACTAGCTGACCTTTAAAGGTCCCTTCCAACCCAAACTGTTCTACGATTCTGTGCTCATTCAGCGATAATGCCATTCTTCTTACGTGTGTAACACATATGACAAAATGTACAAAATGAAGAGGAGTAGCAAAAGGAGCAGTGTTATCTGTAGGAATATGAGGGAAGTAAGTGAAACTGAATACTATGCAAGACAGTCAAAATTAAAAAGATTTGCTGATGAGTGTTTGTCCAAGATGTGAACATAGCTGAAGTCAACCTGTTATGGAGTATTTCTACAACAAAAGCGACTGAGGGATTGTTAGTTTGATCTCCATCATGATGTCATCTGAATTTGAGTTATGTATACATAAAAATACCTTTTGTTACTTTCTTCCAGTTGCTAAAATGAAATAAAAGATGAAACATTAAGATGGACATATGATAGACGTAGGCAGACAAAAGATAAACACATAGTCTCCCAATATCAGTGGTCTATGTAAGCAGTTATGTAAGATCTACATAAAAAAAATAGTTAAGCTTCTGAAGAATTGCTGACTTTGTAAAGATATTTCCATTTGCATGTTTGAGCATATCCTAAATAAATTCAAGGATGCCCAATTCTAAATCTTGTGACCTGAACATTTCCTACCAGAGCATCGATGCCAGAAGCAGGAAACACTCATGTTCAGACATGCAGTGTCTTTAGTCATACATTTTTTGATACATTTTTTTATTTGAAGATTTTCCACTTATCTATACTTCAGGGAAAGTATTTGCTCATTAGCTCTGTATAAACCAACTGGAATTATGACTTTCCAGCCACAAACCACTTGTTCCAACACATCTGTTTACTCTGAACATGTGACAAGAAGCTGCCCAAAGGCTGACATGTTATGGTCAGCAAAAAGCCAGTATTGCTTTCTGTTAGATAAAGCTGTTTAGCATTTCTATAACTCTTGGAACACTAGAAAAATGTTGAAGCTTTTATTTATTTTTTAAAAAAAATACAAATTCCAAAGCCAAAACTACTGTCCTGCAGAAAGGTAGGCCACGGTAGCAGTATTACCTGTGTTAAAGTAACAGGTAATACAGAAATATTTTTAAAGCATTGAAATTAGAACAAGTACCATTGGTAAGACACACAATGTTTTGAATCGGACATTGTTTTGGAAGCCACTAGGATTTTTGCCTCAGGGGTCAATCTTGGAAACAAGTCAAAATGGTTACACTTCAGAGACACATACACCATTACACTGCGGAAGTTATAACCCTGGGATTTGTCACTTCAGGATCTATTAAAGAACAAACCTGCTAATCTGCAAATCCCATTGTGAAATCCCTCTATTCTCCACCAAAATACTCCACTGTACCACTTGCTTTATTGCAGGTTTTTTATTGTTGTGAAAATATTGCAGGCTATGGATAAAAAGTACACATGTAAAGAATGGTGTTATTACTGTAACTAAATGCATCTTGTGGCGTAACATCGATGAAAAAAATCTCAACTTTTAATGGACACACCACAAAGTAATTTCTTTGAGGAATGTTAAAGCCACAGAGAACATTCTTATGTGAGGCGAGGACAAGCTCAGCCACTGAAACCTTTCATTTATTGGCTTGCTTTAAACAGGTATTTTCAGATTGCAAGATGGTCAACACAAAAGGCATACGATTTTCAAAGAGATACAAGGAAAACACAGCTAGTTGGTTAGGACATTAGTAAAACCATGGACAAATATCTCTTTTTCTCGTTCATACACTTCTAATTCAGTCATAGACTTTAATTTTGTTGTCATAAAGTAACTTGTTTTCAAAAGTGTTTAACTGCACTAGGAATATATTTTTTTAAGACTACATATTTTATATTTAATTTTGAATATTTAGCTTCTATGCTAGTACCTGACAATTAAAAACTATTTACAAGAATTGGTGGAGACTCACCATAGTTATCATTCCAGAACAAAGAGAAATTCTGCACTAAGCATGAAAGGAATCCCAGAATTTCCACAGAGCAACATTCTCTTTAAACAATATAATGATAAACAGTGGCTATCTAATCTTACTTGGCCAGCTGCATTTGCTCTGTCATTCATTTATACCAAATGAAAAAAGACAACGGAAGAAAAAACCACCAATAACCCCCCCATCTCCAAACTCCTATACCAAAGGAAATTCAAGTGCAAGCAGAAAAAAAAGAAGTTAACCTTGTATGACAAGATACTAAGAGACACAAGATGATGCATTGGTTTCAAATGTACTGCACTGACTCCTTTGAACGTGATTATTTTATGGCATACTTTTATGTGCTATTAAGTCTTATTGACACCTGTGTAGATTTTTTCCTACTGTTTTAATGAAAAATTTGTTCCTACAGATTTAGGAAAAAACACAAAACAAAACCAAAAAAAAACCCCAAAACACAAAAAGCCAAAAACCTCCTTTCCCCCACAAGATAAATAATTGCCTTTTGGATCCTTCTGCTAATGCTAGTTTTGGTGATTAAAGGTAACAGAAACATTAACTCAAACATCTCTTATTTAACCAATATTACACTGTTAATTGGATGCAGGGTACAACCTAGTGGTCAGGATATGAGATATATTCAGTGCCTGATCAAGATTAAGAGTAAAATGGAATTACAACTAAATTGTAAAAGACCCTCAGTATATCTTTATGAGAACTGGTTTCAGGCAGAGGGATTTTCCTATTATTCTTCTACTTTTACACTATTTATTTTTATTTCTGAAAATACTATTAACTCTTGCTTAGGGCAAGTAATGCCAACATTTTTTAACATCCAAAATATGATTATAAACACACTGGCAAGATGTGTGGCAGATGTTGGATACATATTTTTTCTCACTGAGAAATTAATATCCTTCCTTTCCAGAGGAAGGAAGGAACAAAAATATAAGGTGACAGCATGTATTGGAGGGCATTCTAAATGCTGTCACTTCCTGTACCTCTCAGGTTTCCTGCAATAAGGAGATCATCATAGGTTTAGTCAGGTCATCGGATTTTTATGGGATAAAACCATGGTTGCTTCATGATTTGCTTTTATTTATTCAGTGAGACTTCTTCAGTTATTACGCAACAAGCTCAACAGTGAAGTTATAGTATTTTGAAATCCTTATGTGTAAGCTCTTGCAGTATTACCCACATTATTTATACAATTTCAGGGGGTTTTATATCAAAATAAAAAATTCAAATCCAACCTAAATTTGTACAGTTCTTTTTCTGAACACCAGCTGTTCAGAGGCTTTTATGAAATGAAGTTGCTGCCAAAAAGTTATCAAATGTGTAACAATGGGACATTCCTACAGTGGCACTCTGTTCTCCTGAACTTAGCTTTTACTTTCAGAGTGCTTTTCTGTATTATCTTAAAAACCTGCTCACAGTTGCAATCATATGTATTGGGCATATCTGAAGCAAAAGCAGAGAAAGGTGTTTTATATGTAGCTTTTAAGTCCAACTGTTCATACTGCAATGCTTTACTATACTGATAATTCATTAGTTTTCTTCTTTCCTCTATCACAATATCCCAGAACTATCAAAAGCTGCTGCTGTTGGCTTGTTATACTCCAGACACAAGATAAGCAATATGTAATACCAGATTCTTAATTCAGCTATGGTTTCATCAAATTAGCTTCATCATAATTTTTGAAAAGGGTGTATGTGCGTACTACAAAAACACCAAGGTTCAGTAACTCCAAATCATTGTGTGGATATAGCAAGTACTCCAGGGACAACAATTCATGCTCCTTTTTCAGTCTCCCTTGGGGATTCAGGCTGTAATATGACAAGGAGCAAGCCATGTATCATGGTGTAATCCTGTCCTCACCAAAGTTACTCAGGTGATCCAGCAGAGACGGCAATTTCATCTCATCTGGAAAGCAATTTCTCTTATTGTGCCTCTTCTACTTCAGCAAAATTGACTTGTACTTCCAAATTAAGACTAGCTTCCTGCTGTGACACAATCATTTATTAGGAAAAAAATGATTTATTGGACACCTGCATGAGTAAGAATTTTCTTAAGTATTTTAATCACTTGAACTTGGCATGCCTTCCTAACTAGCTCCCTTGAATCAAGGGCCCATCAGTTTTGTTTTCAGATGTTGTCAGATGTACTTTCATTTTCAGGTGCACCTTTATTTCCCTCTGGCATCAGTGAAATAAACAAACTCTTTAAATTACAGCCTCAATAAAGCTGATCTGCTCATACAACTGTCTATACACCTCAGGTCCTGTATTGTGGGACTAAGAAATAACACTGACCAAAGGTCTGCTCTCTCTGCTGATCACATCTTAACTATTTATGCTTATCTAAGCAACTTAGGTATTTCTTGAATGCTCTATTGTAATGCACGTTTGAACAGCAGAAAGTTTCTGCCACTGGAGTGTCAGATTCTGAATACGGTAGAATGAAAAACTAGAAAAGCTGGAAGTGGTCATCATGCTTGTGATGACACCTCTCAGAGATTTCTACCATCTTAATACAAAAGAACTACCGTTTATTTTGCAGCCTGGGTCATATTTCTATTTCTCCCCTTCTTTAAACAATTTGCCAAGCATAAAGCATGTTGTCAGTACTACAGTTTAAGACAGTAAATCTGTGTGTTTTGGAAAAGTCTCAGAAGCTGACTGCTCTGTAAAAGGAATACTAAACGCAAAGTGGGAGAGTCAGAAGATACCAGTAAATGACCCAAAGCTTGCTTCTTCTCTATGGCAGTGATAACATCTTAGTGAGCAAAGTAACCTTCTTCTCCAGGATTTGTTAATACAGTAATGGTAAACTGACATCATTTCCATGAGACTTGTTCTAGCCTACAGCCTTAAACAAAACCCAGAAATTTTCTAGTTAAGAATTGAGCATGGTTCTCGTAATCTAGTAAGGCTATAGGCTGGTAATGCACTGATCAGAAACAGTGTATTATACAGCTATCTCCATCTCTTCTGCTAGCAAAAAGGGAAGGGCATCTGCGAGACGGGGCAAGAGACTGAAGTAGCAGAAATACCTGAAAAGCAACCCATTAGCAGAACCCAAATGTCAGACACTGATCAAACAAATACTGGCACTGTGCACTAGACAGTCCAGAGAAAGCGCTTCTTGGGCCAAGGACTGTGGCTGAAAGGAGTGGGAAACCTGTTTCCCCTACTGTGTCAATCCTCTCGTATTCATGGAAACAGAGCTTGGTACATTGCATATAAACTGGATGACATCAAAGATAAGCTACCACCATTTTTTTCTTAAGATAGGAACAATATGCAAAACCTTTAAGTTTTGGTTAACTCTGCATGAAGAGCCACAACTATTCATCATGTAATAATTACTACGATCAAATTCCATCTCTAGACTTACATCAAAAAACATCTTACAAGGGAAGAATTACCTACCTAAGAAAATGTCATAGATGGGTATGTGACCTGTGTACAAAGCACATGCAGAGGGCATCAAGGGTGGAGAGGCAAAAAGAAAGCATAAGAGCATAATGTAAAAAAAACTAATGTTCCTACAATGATGACTGTTTAACAAAATAAAACAAAGAAAGAAAAGCAAAGTAGTACATCTGATAAATCCCTGTTATAACATGTCGAAAACATACAAGAAGAAGAAAATCGCGGAAAAAAATGTGGATGATCCAATTATTTTACTTAAGACAACATAAAGACATGCAATTTAAGTTCAGAAAAAACTGTGGCCTAGTAAAGTGAAATGCATATTTAATTCTCTTGGAAACCAACTACATCCATACGGCCTGGACTGAAACTATTAATGCCTTCTGCAATTTATGAATCAGCTGTTCACATACAACTATTCTCTGTATCATGTAAGCATGCAGAGTTAAAACAGTAGAAAGAGAGCCACGGTGCTGTCAGGGTACTGGAAGAGGGGAAGATATGAGGTCAAGCTATTTCCATAAGGCAGCATGTGAAGGAAGTGGAACGGGCAACTGAATAGACCTCAGCAAAAACCTGGAAGTATACATATGGGGGAGGGGGAGTGGGGAGCATGAGTAGGTACTCAGTAAGCTTGACCAAAAAAAGAACATAAGGAATCGACTTTGTGGACCTCCTTTCTAGTGTTGTTCCTACTACAGATAGGAAAAAACATGCAGTCTTAAAGTATCTGTAAGGCAGTTGTCAAAAGAGCATAGACAATAGTAATTAGCAATTTCTAGAATATCTGTCAAACCACATATCTAATGTATTTACTTTCTTCATTTTAATAATTTCATACTGTTCTGGGAGGGATTAACTGAACAGAAGAAAGAAAACTGAAAGGACAAATTCCTGAACATGAACCTTCAGTGTAAATGTTATCTGCTAGAGCTAGCAAGGTGTTAGCTACAGTTAGCTTTAGTATACAAATCTAAGTTCTTTATAAATAGCATCACACAGCTGAATTTTCATCATCATTACATTTATACTTTTTCCAGTGTATTATTTCAATTTGCGGTGATTTTTACTGAAACATAGAAGACAGTATTGAGAATTTCTCTTTTAGATATCAAATTTAAAATCGATTCAAAGACTGACATTCCTGGGTAATGAGTCACATTGGCTATTTAAAATAAATGCATTTGTACTTATGGAGAATGCAAACACTTACTGGGGTTTTAAGTAATTTGGGGTAAGCTGGTAGAGTCAAAGCAACTAGCATCCTAACAATTATCTGCCTAAGCAAATAAATCAGACCACTTCAAAGGCACTATGCATTTGCACAGTGCACACCATGCTGCTGGCAGTATACAGTAATGACTGACATAATCCATGTTAAATTATTGTTAGGTTGTATATCACATTCTCAAAAAATTTAAAAATACATTTGCATTTTCAGTTTTGCTGCCTTCTGTGCTGAAGGGGCAAATAATGGATTTTTTTTTTTTTTTTTTTTGCTTTGGCAGATAAATAAAAAACATTGAATAATAAAATTTGTTTGGATCAAACCAAAACAAAAAAAATGTCCAAGATCTTTGGCTAACTGGCATGCAATTTTTATTTGTGTTTAATCTTATTTTTCCTTTCTCTTTTTTCCTTCTACCCAGACCTCATTAAAATTCATTCAGCTGAGACTCTGGAATATAGCAAAACCTCATAAGCTAACATAAACTGGTATTTAGTTGTACTGTCCACATAAAGTGTGGAGATTTGCTGTCCACAAACGTGGAAATATCTTCTCTGTACAAAATGTATACTTAAGATATTGTAGAAGAACAATTTTCTTACAGTTCTATCAAGCATTTAGCTACTATGCTTTCAAGAGATGTGAATAAAAGCTGTAAAAATGATTAGAGAAGAAATGTGTTCTTATTCCAATAGACCATCTAAACACTGCTTTGCTTTTCTCTGTCAAATGCATTTGACTATGACCATTAGTCTTCAGTTGCTTTCAGCTATGGTTACATGCTTGTGGCAGCACTGCTGAAGCCAGTTTATGTAGCTACCATCTATTACTAGCCTCCAACTTGAGGTGCTTGTTTCTCCCTTGCACCGATTTCTTGGATGTTGCCAGCACTAGCATTTGCTTGACCATGCAATGAAGGGGATCAGAGACTTGAAGTGACCCAGAGGAAGGGGTTGTTATTTCAAGTCAAATCAGTTCTCTTATTTCCTTCACTGTACAGCAACAGAAAAGCTTATGCTGGCACAAAGCAAGCAATGATGAGGAAAGAGGTCAAACAGCAAAGTGTGAATCTGAGACATTAAATCTCCACTCAAATTCTGCCGCAGTTTATGGACTCCTCTGCCATCCAGATCACAGTCTGCCTGTAAACATACACCCTTTCAATCCATCTTGGACTGCAAAATAAAGCAAGTGAGGTACAGACTTTCTTATTTCTGTCAGCTGTGTTGTGGATTGTGGAAACAACTACAGCAAATGGATGGGGAAGACAGCTGGGGAGTGGCAGCGCTGTAAGTCACTGTAGCTGTTTGATTCAGTGCAAAAATCAAGTCCCTTAGACAAGAGAAATAGTAAAGCTGCACGGAAAGCTTGAGTTCTGGTTCATGATAGCCAAGAGGCTTCAACACCTGTTTTCTTTTGCTCTGGAACAATCTGAAAGTCTTTTAAACATACCAAGTTGATATAGGTCTTAGGCAGTCCCGTTCTCTTAATGAAAAGACAGGCTTGATTAAGGTCTCTGTCTCTTTATCCCACAGGAGTCTATACAGAAGCTGTATTCCTAAAAAACTATCAAAACATACATTTTTATAGACTCGTATAGACTCGTGAGGAAAGAGATAAGTACTGGAAAACAGTATGAGAAACAAAGCAAAACTGCATATCACCAAGTGTACAACTGTCTGGCAACACCCGAGTAGCAACCAGATCAAAGGAAGCACTTAAATCCAAGCTGTATTACATTGAATTTAAAATACAAATGAAAGCATATCCCATTAGAACTTCTAAAACACCATCTTTTAAAGTCATGATCAGTATTTGCAACATAAGTGTTAAACAAAAGACAACTGAACAAAAAAATCCTAAGACTGTGGATGTTAACTTTTTCCACTCTTGCTTCTTTCTCCGGCTTTCTAAACATCCTCGCATTTCATTCCAAGTTTTTCCCTTAACTGTGACTATTAAAACATGATTTAAAACTCTGAAATTCTCAAGTTATCACAACATTCTATGGAAAACATGAAATCCAAAATAAATTGTAATCTCTAGGAAATACACTCAATTTTTGCCCTAAATGCAAATGACAAACTTAAGTTTTCTTGTAAGACAGCATAAGCTGCAAGCTTCCTTTCGTATTTATATTGATACCAATTAGCAGCAAGTACAAGTCAATCGGATATAGGTGAACTTTATAGATATTTCACATGGTGACTGTAAGTAATTGCAGTTTCCATCGAATTAGTTAAATAATGAAAGCACAAGTCTGATACTCTTACAGTGTAGTATATGATGACAACTCCTCCTAGTGGAAGCACATCCGTCACAGCAAAATTCAGAAAAATACAGATTTCCTAAGTGTAATAACAGGTTTTTGCTGACACCAGCTAGCTTTGCATTTGTTTCTAGCCTCTTTACCAATTTAAACTAGACTCATCCAACTTTTCAGTACTATCGTAAAGGATCTTTTAAGGAAGATGAAAACAACTTCACTTTAAAGTTTGCTGCTATAATGGCATAACAAGGTTTATTTATACACATAAATGAGAATCAGGCTTCAAATGAACTTAAATTAATCTTTTACTGTAGGACTATGTCTTACCACTACCTTAAAACTTTGAGGCTGATGTGATGTAAAGTAGCTTACATGTAACGCGAACAATGGCGCTCTGCTGGTTTACTCTTGCTGGGAGCGCAGCCCTCTGTGGCTCCTTTTTGTTTCCTCTTTCACTCATACTTTGTATCAACTGTGCCAGGAATGATTTCCATGTGAATGAATCCCCTGCATTTATCTGAATAGACTACTCTGTTCAATCAGTTCCATCTCCAAGGGCTGAAACTGCCACAGACATTACACATGCTCTTCAGTCTGAACCTAGAGGAGTGGTTTTTACAATAGCTCAGAGCAGACAGAGCTAGTAGGAATATGCAGTATCACACAATATACTGAGCAGACTATCAATATGCTCATTCATTTATTTTAATCCCTGATTTGCTTCATGTTTACTTGTTCAAATCATTGTTTTAAGCTATCATAATAAAAATATTTTTGGTAAAATTTTGACAAATTGTTGTGAAGAACTTAAGGATACTGAATTCTTTGAAAAGAAACCATTAGCATAAATATTGTTGTCAGGCTAGGCACTGAAGCAACACTTCTAACCTGGATTTTTAGTTCACTGACATTTAGCAAATCTATTACAGACTACAGAGAAACAAACACAAAACATTATTCAGCTTGTATATGCTTTTCTGTCCAAAGTTTATGTAAAGATAAAGAGTCTACAAAATACTAATCAGGACTTAAATACATACTGACTCAGCAACCACACAGCAGATTATCATTCACAGCTAGTTAAAGTGTGTGCCTTAACATCTACTCAGGCTATTGTGTCAGAATAATTCACTTGTATGGAATATCTATTTGGTTTTCTCCTTGTGATACAGTTCTGTTTTCCAGACATTTCACACATTCACAAGTAATACCACAAACACTGAGTTACTTTATCCTTATGTCAGACTTCAACCCAGGTATTTTCAGTTGTTAGGTAGCCAATACCCATCGCCAGTAGCTTACAAGAAACACGTAAGACAGTGGTTCATCATTCTTTATGTACTGCTTATGGAAGGCATAGACTAACCACCTTTCATTTACATAACAGGTAACTTACATAAAGTGCAACTTTCTCCACTTCATAACATCAACATATTTTTAATTATTAAGCAGAAGCTCTAAAACAGAAGCAGACGTTTTTCACACAATCTTATTCAATGGGGAACATACTGTCACAGATGTTCTGGGTAGCAAAAGTACAAATGAGCTTAAAAGACTCTTAAATGTGCAGAGAAAACAAAACAACAAAATCAAAAACTATTTAAAACAAAGAGGCAGAGACAACCAAAATCTCTGAAAATCCTTACACAATGAACTACCAACAGCTGTGATTATACCCTGGGGTAATAAGTATCCCTGTAAACTCACATTCTTACACATGTGCGTGTGTATTCTTACACATAATAAGCATAAGCTTGTCCTATGAAGAAACTGATACACTTTTGGTCTGATTCCATGCAGATGTTCTTGCATTTCACTTGGAGTGTGGATCTGACAGAAACCTGCTCCACTAGTGCAAATTAGTTCAAAGAATTTTGAAAGTGTCACTTTGCTTTTGCAGACTTTAACAATACTGGATCTAGCATATTGGCAATTCCCTAACTCTATGCCCAGACTAGTTATCATCCATCCTCCCGCAACTGGCCTAAACTAATTAACAGAAATGGTAAATGTTCATGCTTGATGCAGGTCAGATTTGCCCTGGCAGGTGATCTGACAGCAATCAGGTGATTGAGTATTTATGAACTTAGCATGCCACCAGAAAAGACTAGTGCAAATCTCCAAATACCTTCAGGACATGTGACTTAGCGCATATTTTGAAGACTAAAGCTAATTGTAACAGTATTTACGTGATGCAGACTCTAGTTAAATAAATAAATAGAACTAAGCTCATCAAGCACTTCAACAGAAAGTGTTAATCACTGCAGTCTAGTAAGTGTTTCCTCTTTCTGTATGTCTACGTGGTCTTTTGTAGCTAGATTGGAATTCATTCTACCTGCACCTGAAGCCAATCACAAGCAGAGTGTTGGTGCAGTGCGGAACCTGAGCCAGTATGCACTGTTGAAAAGACTCCACAGCTGCTTCTCAGCTCAAGCAGCCAGAGACTATAATGCACCCAACAGTAACAGACTGCAAATGCATGTGCCATATAATCAGAAATCTGGTTAAAGCTAGTATGCTAAGCTCTCTGTGGGGAGAGGGGATCAAGAGGAAATGAACTTACAGCTGTGATTCCAAGCTTAGTTTCACTGTAGACTAATTTAAAACAGTCTAGTCCTGTTCCTTTCAATTCCTCAACTATATCAACCCAGATGTCACTGACCTCCATTGCACCAAGTCTACCGTTTGTGTGGTCAAATGGTCCTCTTTTACAAAACAAACAACTGACCCCCTGCAGAGTGTGCATTTTTAAAAAATGTGCAGATCCAGGACCACTTAAATGAAGAGCCTATTTCAAGTTCTTTAAGTACTAGTTACTACTCCAATAGGTTTCTGAAATGGTTTATCATAGAATACATTAATCTTCACATCTTCTGCCCTTCAGAATGGGAAGAAAATAGTAGGACTGTCATATTTTTTAATAAGGGTGCACATACACAATATTTAATTTTATACACACAGAATTGGGCCCCACAATTTTTTGTTTATTAAATATGCTTTTTATTTGCCTTCTGGTGCTTGAACTTTTATGGTAAATTTAAGTCCTTCTTTCAAGTGTTCTGCAAATAATGCAACTTTTTTTAAACGGCCGAGTTATTCACATGACCAATTGACTCTACGAATTGACTGCTATCTAATCTACCAAATTACTTCTGATAAGAATCAAACTGGCAGCAGTAAGAGTAACAAAACAGAGCACAGGTGTGTGTTTGCTAAATTACAACCAATGGACAAACACATGGTCTCTTTTCAAGTTGTGCTTCATTATGCCCCTATATTGCACTTTATTGCAGTGTAACAAAAGGAAGGACTGTGTTGGCACTCCTCACATATGCCAGGTCTAAATCAATCTTTGTAGCTTAAGACACTGATAAAGGTGGCTTGAGCAAATGCAGCTGATTTTGCATTAAAATGGATTAGAACAAAAGTCTCAGTTTGTCCGAGCTTGGTTTCTCCTTTTCTGCAACAGCTTAGTGATCTTGGGACTCTCTACTCTGCAACCTGCCTTTGCTTTCACATATATTTATTCTTACTGCTTGGCTGCTCTAAACTTTTGAACTGTGTAGTTAACAACAGTAATTGTCTCTTCCTTCCTTCTCTCTCTCTCTCCCTCCTACTCCTCCCCATTATTCTGGTTCCCCAAGCTGCAAACCATGCCTGGTGCATTTCCCTAGCTACCTACGCACTCAGTTTTGTTGACTTTTATTTTACAATTCTAAGCACAACCCCTAATGTAAACTACTTCTATTTATTTAAATAATGGATTAAGAGGAAAAAACATTAGACAAAACATTTCATATTGATTACTTAGATTATTACTGCTCCAGTTATGTACTGAATCTCACAAAACCAACAAACAGAATCCTAGTGACAAAATATACTTAACAATAAGGTCTAAGAGAACAGGAAAAATACATTCCTGATAAGCCATGCTGCTTTCATTTAACATAAAAGGCTTATTTTGTATTTTTTTACAGTAAAGTAAATTACTTTGAAATAAAAATATTTCTTCCTTAATAAAACATAGCAATGCTAAAACATAGCAAACAATAAAACAGAGATCACAGTGAATGACATTTTGTTAGAAAAATTCTTGTTGTTATTTCTAAAGCAAGTGAGTGCCAAAAACATCTACTGCTTAAGATGTCTGGTTACCTAGCAAAGATAATGAAGTGATAAGAACTGTTTAGGGGTTTAGAGCAGGACATAACATACCAGCTGGTACCTCCAGATATACTTCACAAAGCTGCATAATAAGGAATAACAGAAATAATTAACTTGGAAATGAAAAATAATTTAGTTGTAAATTCAACCCCCTCAGAAAGTAAAATCACTGATTTGTTTCTTTTTAATCAACTTATAATTACACAGTAAAAGAGTGCATTTCCTGAACAGGATCAATAATAGAATAATTTAGGTTGGAAAAGCCTTTAAGATCATCAAGTCCAAATAAGAGGGCTTATTAAAATGAACTATTGTATTCAGTGAGAATGATCTATAGAGCACAGGGCACAAAGCTGGAACAAATGTAGTTTTGACCTAAATTCTATTTTAATTTTAGATTTATGTTATCTCCCTCATATAAACTGAATGTCCTTGCATACATGACATTTAGGGCTATAACTCACAAGACTAGGTAACTTGCACTGAGAAAGCTAGCAATAAAAAATTTCTGAGTCTCATTAAAACTTGGGCTAAAAGTTGCAAAAGTTCACAAGCTGCTTTATGGGAGCTCAGCCATAAAGGGCAGTATGGGTGATATTCTCATCAACCTTAGTAAGTCAATCTGCCTGTACAAGTCAGATCCTTTACTTACTAAATTCTATCATCTGATCATATGTGCAAAAAGCAATAGCTTATTTTTCTACTACACTTTTGGACCCAAAGAGCTAGCTAGCTAGCTGAAGTGTCAACACACTTGGGTTTCAGTTGAAGAAAACATTGGTGGCAAGTCAGGAATTTCTTTGAATCAACTGAGTTTACTTGCAAAAATGCTACCAGTCCTATTTTTGTGAACACAGGGCAAGTCTGATAAACAAAGAACTGTTCCCTTTCCCTTTGAAGATACAGTAAAGGCAGTGCCAGGATTCCTAGAAGCAGATAAAAACCATCACAGATAGGCAACATAAAATGCTGAGCCAGTCTAAACTTGTGATGCCAATTCAAATTTGTTCAAAGTATTTTTGATTAATTTTGTAGTAGCAAACTTCATGCTTTACCAAGTCTGTCTACACAATAGTTTTATTGGTCTTTCTGCAGATAGCCCAAAGGATTTCTTTTCAGTCCCTTCCTGTTTCCCTGTTACTGCATTCAAGCCATGAACTACCTTTAAATGAAGGCTTGAGGTTAGATTCAATTGATTTCTCAGTCATCACCACAGAGCTTTCCTTACCTGTTGACTTCCGTACTGAGGCATTCCTCATAAGAAGCTTCCATCGACACCATGCTGTGCACTGAGCCTCTTCATCAGAGGGTCTCCAGCCTTGCTTCACCATATTGTGTAGCAATCTGCTACAATAACATAGCACCAATGCACAGACAGGATGATCCATACTGCTGCAGTATAGGACACCATCAAGAAGAGCTCTGGTTCTCAAGTGTAACTTAAAGGAACTCAGGTGTGATTCAGAGCAAAGCTTATCGCTTCAGCCAAGCCCTAAATTTGCACCAATATCTGAACACCTGTTGAGTGGCACAAGTGTATCTTGGGTTGCATTAAAATCCCAACGCATGGCAGGTGAAGCATTGGGCTTCTACCTGCAGTACTACTTTGCCTTTGATTGTGCTATGTCTTGTAATCTTGCAATTACCAGATAATCTCCTAATCACAAATTTTATGCTGTATCAAATACAATCTGAAAGGAGTACTTCAGTGCTTTTAAGCACTGAAGTTTAACTCATTAAACTTGTCCTCTGGCATCTGTCTGAAGCTTTATGTATTCCCATTAGAAGAGCAAAAGATGACAGAAACAGCTCATTTACAGCTCTGTGCAGTTGTAACAGCAGCTCTCCTTTGATATATTTTCCTTCGTTTATACTCCACCTATTTCAAAGACATTCTCAGTGTTTACAGTACAATAGTAAATATGCATCCAAAAGTTACACAGACTTGTACATCAGCAGTAGTATTCCACAAAATTAAACTAAAACAGAACCTAGCTCATCTGTCCCGAAGGGCTTGTTTAAATAGACAGGCTTTCAAAGTGAGCCTGGATTAGGCTCACTGTGGGGGAGGGTCTGTCTCTGTTGGAACAAGCGGGTAAGCAAGTTTCAATACTGACAACACTGCAGTGTAAAACCTGCAGTTTTTTAGCACAAGTATGCATGACAATCTTAAAGGTCACACTAACATTAACTGATACATCCAGAAATCTGATGAAAGTACACTAGTTTGTTAACACAGTAGTCATAGTACTAAGTGTGTAGTTGTGAGAGGACTATATTAAATTCTCCCAAGTACAATAAGCTACAATATAGAGAAGTATTTCCTTAAAATACTTAACATTGTAAGGAAATTTTCTGCTCTCAGTTCTAATGACATGGCTCGGTATGGGTGTACAAACAGAGCTTGTACGTAGAAAGACAGTGGAACGCCAGTCAAGAACACTGCACTTGAGGACTGGTTCCTATCTGAATGAAAAAACACTCTGAGCGCTCTTCTTTCCTTCACTGAAATGTTAGAGATTATTGATGGTTCACAACCTTCATGGACAGAGCAATATGAGAAGTTTCCTAAACCGTTTTTGCTAATTCTGATCTTTTAAAATTGTATTGCAATTTTTCTGAAGTAATTCTCTCATTAGGTATAACTAAACAACTCTATTTTATCCCGCTCCTCAAACCATCTTGTCCTTTTACTTTTCACTTTCGCTCTTACAAATTCATAGACTCCTCCACTTCTAGAGAAGTCTTTCTCAAAGTATTTTCAAAAAGTAGGAAATAAACTCCATATTCATAAGAAAGGCCCAGACAGAGAAATGTGAGATGCAGTAAAGAGGAAGAAAAACAGAAGCTAAAACCACCCAGGTGAAAAAACGTCAAGAAAATTTTAAGCTGAAGTTAGTAAAGAGAGTAAAGAGAATAGAGAACAGGAATCTAGCACAGACCAAAACAAAGATCTGAAAGCCTACAGTAAAACACGGTTACAGAAAAAACTGGCACACAAGAATGACTAGAATTTTCCTTGGTTTGTTTTTTTCCCCACCATTACATGACCAGTATGGAAGAGCAGACTCTTCTAGTGGAGGAGTCTGTAAACACATTAATTGCTCTGGAAGTAGACCAACACTTGGCTAGAACATATGTTCCCATTTTTTTAAAATAAACAGTTTTTCTCCTCATTGTTAAAAAAACCTCCATACTTGAATTACATAAATTGGTATGCCATCTTCTGACTGAATCACTGTAAAGTGATGCCTTCTTCAAGGCAGTTTTTTGATTAGCTTTATTTTTCAGGTCTAAAGGGAGAGCTAACAGCACAGGGGCAGGATTTTTTAAAAATTGTTGATGTTCTGAACAGTTGTGATGCAGGGTAATAAAAAGACAGAGAAGGATACTGCTGAAATACAACTGAGGTTTAGACAAGCAAATGGATCATAGATTTAAAAATAACAGATCAGTCTAAAATATATCAATCCACTACTTGACAGTGAAATTTAGGATTAAAAATCTCCCCATTTTTAATCTTTTGACTGTGTAATGAAACATCAAAGTTTCTGTCACTTTTTCCAGGTTATATTATGTCCACAGTGTCACGAAGCTTCCAATGGATTTCCACCACTTAGCATTTTCCAAAACAATGAGCTATGGCATTTTACAGTTGGTTTAAGTAACTGGTTTAAGGTCCTTTGCCAATGCAATAAAGAGGCAGCAAGCTCAGAAAAACCTGAAGCCATAACTGGATTTTAAGTTTTGTTAGTTGCTTAGAGATAACAGTAAAACAATCAGACTTGATTACTAAAGAAGAAATCACAAAGAATTTATTCTTTTCTCACAAAAACTGTCCAAAAAGTGCATTCTGTCAAAACAGGGTTATATTATTTTCTTAGCAAGCTATCCAGACCTAACAGCAGGTTAATAAATATATGACAATTCTCTGACATAATCCAGTTAAATAAAACTCCACAAAAGATCATTCTTTATTGCAAAAAATGTCTCATGTATTGCCACTAAAGAGTGTTTGACATGGAGTTTGCTCCTTACTCCATTAAGAAAATGGGCACCAGATTAGATTTTACCCTTATTTCTGGATCTGCAAAATTAATTTCACATACCAATCAGTGTACTTATACTGTAAATATATAATTTGAACCAGAACCTATGTGCAATTTCAATGGTCATACTGAAATTAACACCTCTTGGGTCTAATTATAAAATCAAATTATTAATGTTTAAAGGAAAGCCTTTTAATAATTATGTATAAACTCTTATCAATGTGTCTTATATGTAATTAACAAAAAAGCCATTATCTATTCCAAGGAAATTCCTATTTCCTTGATTTGGAAATCAAGGCAGTTACATTTGATAGCAATATTATTCTTCTTAAATGGTATCTGCCTGCATACAAAGTCAGTCCTTTTTAAAAAAACACAACCGAACAACCTACAAACACCCCAACCCCAAAACAATCCAGAATGCTTTTCAGTCTACTATACCTTTTATATCAGTGTTATGATAATATATCAGATACCCCTAATTTCAACTGTTTGAGACAAGGACAATACAAAAAGAGACCAATCAAACTGAAAAAAGACAGTGTACAGAGGAAGTGAAATTAAATTATTAAAAATACAGATCTTTTTCCTCATTCTAGGATAGAAAATGTTTATGGCCATGGAGAGCTTTGAAAGTACAACCATACAATATTCAACATAGTTCAATTCCCAAGTGAGACAGTTGGATAAATGCGCCAGAGGGCCTTCATTCATTCTCCAGCAAACAACACACCACAAAAGATCCATACATTATGCCAGGAAAATACTCAGCAAGAATGAGAAACCTTGGAAACAGAAATTCTTGACTCAGAGTCTGGTTGAAGGTCACTGCACTAACACTGCAAGGTTCACTTGATTAGCATTTGATATATTGATGTGTAAAGGAATTTCTGAGTTGTTTATGATCTTTTAGTTCCTGCAAATGATCCAAAGAAGGAGGCAAATATCAATCTTTTCAATTTCATAGCTTAGTGGAAGGGGACTGAAAGACATACTTCACATTATTGAAGGAGCTACTGAAAATATATAGACAAACTTTTTTGAATTTCTGTTATATTAAAAACAAAAGTGTCTGTATAAAGGAAAACAGAGACAGATTTAAAGTTTCCAGTTTCTACACCAGAACTTCTCTACAAATTAATAAACCTACATCCAATTTGCTAGTTCAGAACCTGCTTAATAGCTTCAGAAAATCCCTGTTAGCTAATTAAACATGATGAATTGATGTTTACTGATTTGCTACCTCCCCCTTTTATTTCAAAACAAACCTATGTTACATTGATTTTTTTTTTATATACTGTGATGCTTGAATCAAATGAGATTAGATACAGTTAAGAAAGCAGCATTAATCTGATGACACTACTCCAACAAATAAAGTGACAGGCCTTTCACTAAAAATATACAGAAAAGACTCCAACAGTGACTAGATTATTTTCCTTCTTTTCAAAAACCCTTTTATATGACAAAAAGAGTTATTAGCCTGGCATCTAATTATAATTCCAAACATATCATCCACTGCAAAGGATGACACAGTCCTTGCACAATTTGGAGGTGTAATTTACTGCAGGAACCAATAATGCACTTAGCAATGCAACAAATCAGGGACGTAAGTGTCTAAACATTGGCGCTGGTGATTGCAATCAGTTATTTCTGCTGTGGCACAAAAAAAAAATTATGGGCACAAAATTAATAGTTGCTTTCAAGAATTGTAGACATAGCTGTTTATTACTTTAACTCAGTTTATTACTGAGCGTGCCCAAACTGGAAGACACAAAGAACCATTTGCTTCTTTACAAGCACTTGATCAAATGCACATGCACACAGAGGACATTCACTAATCTAGTCCACCATTATAATGATTGTAAACTGCTGAATGATGTTCCTTGACTCTGTCTGAGAGTATTCTTTAGCCAGAGGCATGTATCTTCCCCTAGCTGATTCATGAACTAAAACCAACTTTAGAAATACACCACAGCTCTTCAGCAGTAGGGACTATAAGGTATGGTATTAATTATCTTTTGAAAGTAAAAACAACCTAAAAATATGTCATTCAGTCATTATATCTTACAGTTTTTTCCATCCAAGGAAGAAAGGCACAACACCTCATTTCTTGAAGTCAAATTTCTAAGCTCTTAAAGTGCAAGTGCCTCTATCAATAGTAATTGCATTTTGGTTCCCCTTGTGTTGAAGCACGCTGGCTCCAAGACTTTGAGGAAATGAGCTTGAACAAAGGAACATGGGTGGATCCTAAAAGCTTCAGCCCGGACAAAAACATGACATAAATAAGGGAATTATAAAATTAATTGCACCATGAGGTCTTGCCTGAGAATGATTAATGCATTTCAAAGTTCTTACTAACTTCTTCCGTTGCTGACAGCATGGCATATAGAAATAGAAACCCAGTCTCTGACCCTTGCACATAGAAATAAAGCCAGGATAAGCAAGACAAGGGCATGACACAAGTTACTGCTGTAGCTAAGTAAAGTTTATCTGTTGACTTGAAAATCTTTCTTTGACAATGCCTCACAGTTCCTCTGGTGAGAGGAATGTGTTGCTGTCATTAAAAGGAAACCTGGAACCAGGGGCATTCTGGTATGACAGTATCATGATGGTGAACATGCAAATAAGAAAAGGCTGAGAGAGATCAAAACAGCAGTGTTTAGAAAAGGTTTATGTTGTATACACTATTTTACTAGGAATTTGTGAATATTGTATTCACTTCAGCACCCTCTGGTGTTGACTGCTCCTGAGAGTTAAAATTCTGAGCAAAAATCCACTCTGTAATGTTACTAACTGTGGAGACGCTCTTGATGTATGTAAAGAACAAGATCCTATTATTTTAAAGAACAAAATTGGTGCTCCAAAAATAAGAATATGCAGAAGCACTAGAACTCAATCCATGTAACTTAATAGCAAGAAACCTTTGTCTGAATATCTAAGAAAATCCTTGTATTTTTGTCACGGTTTTGTGAGTTACTTCTTAAGTATTTCTTTGCTTAAAATGATTTGTCATTAAAAGGTTATTGATTTGTTTTCAGTTATGTATTTGCTAAAAATAACATAATTACCGCTATAACATTAACATGAAAACCTCTTTTTAGTATGGCTCACTGTATCATCCCTCACAAAGAAGTTGATGTTTGTGCCATGACTGAACATTTTTCCAAGAGCAAAAACAAGTACAGTCATGTGAAATGAGCTGTGAGCACTACTGCTGTAAAAGTGGGAAAGCAAACATTACACCGACTGAGTATTACAGCTGCTGTTTTCCTAAGCCTTTTCTACCATACTCCAACAGTATTAGATCATATTTACATGCAAACTTGTCTATGTAGCATGTTTCAAATCTTTTCAATCCCTCTGTATCTCCCTCAGAGCAGTAACTGCATATTTTTGTTTGATAGTAAAGTTGACATAAAACTATCAAACTATCAATTACAAACCAAAAATTTATTCAGCATATTCCTGTATTTTCCCTCAAGATTATCCCTTATTTTTTTAATAGCAGCTGAAAAGAGATGTTAAAATAAGATTAATTTTATCTTCCAAATAATTTAGATTGATAAATTGACAAAAAATATATAAAACCAATTCAGGTGTCTGAAAAATAATTAAATTGCCCTGAACATTATACAACAGGCAAAGATTCCCTGTACTACTTAACTTGCAAATAGTTACCACATACAATTTTTATGAAAAATGCAGACTATGTAAAATCTTATATAAACAGTTCTCTCTCCAAATATTACATTACTACAAAGAAGATTTTTATCCTATTTGCTGTGGATTTGAGAACACCCATTACTATTATATAATCACATTTCTTTTAATTTTGAATTTTAAAAAACAGTACTAGCATACTGAGGAATAACTGCCACAATTAAAATACAAGATTAAGATCTTTACAAATTCTAAACCCACAAAAAGTTGGTTTGGAAACATCTGCTAGCACACCTAATTATTTTTATTAACCAGTGAGCACTGTTCATTGGTTACAACGGTAAGACGGTACTGATTAATAATTATACATACAACAGTTCTTACCAGAGAAGGAGGTTATCATGGTCTATTATGTACTCTTAAAATGCAAAAGCTTCTTGGCAAAAGACACACCTTGAGAAGTCCTATGCCCAATCAGCAGTCAGACCTGCCTAGGAGACAGCAGCTGATGAATCACAGTGATGATAACTGAGCAGTGAGTTTCTTTTCCCTCCCGCCCCCGTCAAGGAGAAGCTGTATACTGTGTTGAGTGAACTTTTTCACACCTTATTTTTAATTATTATTACTTTTCTACTAGGTGAAAATCATGCCAACTATTTGCCAACGAGCTATTATGACATACAGAAGTTCCTACTTTCAGCTGAGAGTTTTGCAGGCTATTGCTTAAAAAATATTTCTTACAAAAAATTGCTTCCAAAAAAATTTACTTATAAACTGGAAGAAAAACTTTTTAAAAAAACACAAAAAGCCTTCAAACAAGAACAAAATTGACGTGTTTACATCAATGTGAAACTATACAGTAGTTCAAAACACCCTCCACCAGTCCAAGTCCGGAGCTCAATAGATTAATAGGGAGAGATAATTTAACTACTCCAGGCATCACATTATATTTTATTACGTATTAGTATTATCTGATTATGGAAGCCACTTCGAAGTTTCAGTTAGGATCATTCCCCACTCACCTAGGCTTGTATATCTGCCCTGAAAACATTTACGCTCTCAAAACCTAGATGTATAATTGCATCACGTTGCAATTATTTATACAAGTGATTTTTTCTTCAATCACAGGTTTATTGATCCTAATGAGAAGACCACTGGATTGAGGAGTTAGTGATCCATATAACAGGCGCAGGCCAGTGCTGCGCTGCGTGACTAGCTTGGCTGTCAGACCTGTGCTGTGCAGCACGCTTCCCTTGGCTGCAGGATAAACTTAGCCAGCTGTTTAGCTGTAGCAGAGGAACCTGCAGGCAGCTCCCACTCAGTACTGATGATTACATCACCTGTGTGTCCTTGCCTTTATGTAAAAGTGCAGCAAACAGTTCTCAAGTGAAATGGCTTTCTGTTTAATGGTAAAAATGAGAACTAGAATTGTTTTAAGAAAATCCTGTAAGAGCTCAAAAGACCAAAACATCACACAATCTGTCCACGGAAAGGATCCACCCAGTATGCTGGGCTTTGATTTGAGACCTGTTCAATACCACACAACTCAGCATCTGGAAGGACATAAAATTATCTATACTATCCTTTTTCTTTAGAGTGTTAGCTCCAATAAACGGCATTTTAAGCAATACTTTACAGTCTGAGTGTCTTCCTTATTAGGACCATAACAAAGCCGTATCTCCTGGTGCAAAACAACAGGTCACCAGATTGCTTTTAGGTATAACACCAAGAAAGAGAGGCATGATGTTGGGAATGTTAAAATCATGAGTTGAAAACTAATGATTTTATCGTTATGTAAGTATATTGAAGTTGAGCTACATATGGCTTGCAAGTGTAAATTCCCATGCTGGATGTATGTCATGTCACACAAGCTCTGCCAGCACAGAGATTGCAAAAAAATAAAAATTTCTGATTTTACGAAGAAGCAAAATAGTACAGGCTGTTGGGGACTGACTTCATAATTTTCTACTGGGGACTAGCTGCACACTCACACCAACCCCATTCTACACTACAGGAGTGAAGACCCTGAAAGAACAATCTTAAACCGAAGCCAACCCCCTATCAAAGCTTTATTAGCACCATCAACATTGCTCTCTTTCTCCATAGGTCTTTATGTTTCTCCCCTGCCCCTTCTTTCGTTCACTGCTGATTTAGAGAGGCAGAGCTAACTCTGCACTCTCATCACAAAGAAGCCTTTGTGTCTGCACAGAAGAGCCTTTGATGCGCAGCTTTTTGTTTCTTCATACTGTAACTTCTGCAGGCTGGTAAGTTGCATTAACTTCAATGACTGGTTTTATGGGACAAGAATTGGAAGAAAGAATATGGAACAACGATTAAGCAAGGTTTAGGTATAAAAATCACTTGCTAGTTCAACATTCTTCCACTATGGCTGTTAAAACAGAGAAAACAAATTTACTGCTAGATTACAGAAGTGCAGAATTTGAGCTTGATGTTCTGCCTTTAAGCTAACTGCAAAATTGCAACATAGCATTCACTCATACAATACACTAAATGACTTCCAAAACAAATTTACTGTGTTTACAGATACAAAGCTTTTTTTTTTTACCTCTGTCAGTCTTGAAGCACTGATCAAACTATACTATTTTATACTATAATATATGAGTATACAATGTAGCTGCCTATTTATATAGTCATCCCAACGAAGGTTCTTGAGAGCAAATTTTAATTTAGTTGGTGTATGGGGAACTTCGCTGTTTTCACTTTTCTCAGATACATCTATTATCTTCAATAAATGTTAAATTAAGTCTTGCAACTGTAATACAATTTAGCCAGATTTCAAGTTGGCCAGTACAAGATGGTAAATGTGCCTCAAATAATGAGTATAGTCTATTGTATATGCAATAAATTGGGCAGATCTGCAGTTCAGAAAATGTTAGTCAAGCTACATTATATAATCACCTTCATTATACAATTTTATCAATGGAAAATAAGACAAGGAAGGATAGAATAGAACTCCAGGCAGGCAACTTGGAGCTGTCCTAGCTCTGCTAGTGACTGGCACATATATGTGACCAAGTCCTTAAGCATGAGTCAGTCTACCTACAACTGGAATTCTTGTTTTACAAAATAATTTTATATCATTAAATTGAATTTTAAAAGGCTAGAAATTACTAAGAAAGTCACAATCAAAGTATGCATTCCAGGTAACTGCTATGCTATTTCTAATGTTCATAATCACAATGACATCTCAGTTTTCCAACTGTGCACAAACTTCCAATTCCTTCCGTTTGCTTCCCATACTGCAAGCATTTATGTACAGACACCGAAGATAGGCCCCCAGCAGTGCAGCTTTCACAGAGGAAGAGAGAGATCCTCCCCCATTATAAGGACACCTTGTCACTGATCCCAAGTCATCACTTCTCTTTAGATTACGATGCAGATGTGCAGCAAGGGGCAAAAGTCTAAGGACCAGACAAGCCTTGACAGTCTCTCTACAGTATCCTGGATCCAAGCCCCAGCACTCAGCAAACATCCCAAAACATCCCATCATGGTAGCAGATGGGTGCTCCCATTCCTTACAGATGGGAATCTCCAATACCTATCGCTGTCTTTTACTCTTGTTGATTTCTGGTTCAGGCTCAGCTGGCTCTGATGCCTCCCCCTGATGGGTCTTTTTTTATCCTTAGCTCTTCCCAGGGCCCTGCACTTGCTCTGTGATTGCAGCTCCGCAGGCAGAGGAGCCTTCTCTTCTGTTCCCAGAAATAGCAGCCCCCTCCATCTTGGGACTGATTTCCTGTTGATCTCTTCTTTCTTCCCTGATGGTACAAAGCCTGCTCACCTCCTCTCACAGCCCCTTTTCCTCAGTCAGCTCCTTAGCCAGAGCCCACCTCCCACAAGGTGGCCACCATGTCCACCCCATGTTCACAGAGAAGCACTAGACACATAGACACTCCTTGAATAGTCCGTCTGAGTAATGCCATCAATTTTGGTACAGCTTTTAATTTTCTAAAGAATTATAGAATAATTCTATTATTCTATAGAATAATATAGATTTCTATATTATAATATTCCATATTCTATATATCCTATATTATTCTATTCTATAGAATTCTATATTATATTATTTTCTATATATAACAATATTATTCTATTCCAATGAATAATATAGAATTATTCTATATGAGAAAATTAATTCCTGCCATACGGTCACTCAACATCACGTTTGTTTATGCTAGATCTCAAAAGACTCATGTCATATGTTGTGTGTCATGTATGGGGTTAGGGTACCAGGTAAAAGATTTTGGGAACCTTCCAAATAACAGTGAGCACAACTACCTTGTTTATCATAATGCTGTTGGAAGGATACAGAAGTTTCTAATTTTCCCAGCAAAACCAGATCCATTCTATCAGTATTCACCATGCAACTTTTTTTTTTTTCCTTCTTAATGCTTCCCACATAGACCTAAAGAGGATAGCTGAGGGTTTCAGGGGTGGGGAGGGAATCTGTTTGGATTTCACTCTTCTTTGGGGATTTTTACATTTAATGTAGTATTCCTTACTGTAATAGAAGCTGTTGTTGCAGAATGTTTGATCATTGCACACCTCTTGGCTCTACAAACTAGAGATGTGATAGAAAATTGACAAGATATGTTTTTACTCATGAAAATATATATTTACATAAGATTTCATAATCAATTATTCAGGAAATAAAGGGGAAAAGAAAGGTATGCCCTTTTCACATGAAGAGCTACTTGTGTTCTTTATATTCAGGTCACGGCAACTACTAGAATTAAGCATTTGGCTGGCAGCCTTTAATTTAATTCTGTTAAAGTGAATTTCCTCTCATTTTCATCAGAGAAGAATTTACAGCAGACTGCAACCCAAATGGAATCAAAATCACAGCTTCCCCATCTGCCTATTGTTACCGATAACCCACATAGCAAATAATCTCCACTTATTTTTAAAACAAAGACATGAAAAAGGTTATGTTAATTTTGAAAAAAGCATATAATATATTAAACACATTTCACCCAATATGTGAACATTTTTCCTAATCCATCAAGAAAATAGCTGGCTGTAATGCAATTGTTTCTAAACAGGAATTTTTAACAGTGTTGTGGATAATAATTTATAAAACTTGAAAATTATATTTCAGAGTTAACCTATATGGTGCACATCACCCACTTGTGAATCGGAAACTCCTTTGTTCCCATTTCCTTTATTGCAAAGTATCAAAAAAGTATACCATTCCTTTTCATCAAAGTATCACCCTGTCATTACACTGACCACAGACCCACTTCCACTTCACACCTTTCATCACATCCATATCTAGCCTATGCATAACCTCTAGGGACTCTGTTTGTCCCTATGACACAAGATTCAATCTACTCCTGTGCATCTCTAATCTACACTCTAGTATCAATTATATCACAAAAAAAATCTTAAGTCTTTTCTGACTGCTTACTATAAAAATAATTTCAGATTTCTACCTGTATAAACAAGAATGCTCATTTACACAAGTAGTAAATCTGAAGTTTCTATAAATCCTGTAAGATGGGATGAGTTTTGTTTCCCACTTGGCAGACGCATGCAGGGATGCAAGAGGCCTAAGACAGTAGTGATGTCCCGTTAACCACATCTTTCGGTTTTAAGGAGCTGGAGTATCCACAGATAACTCTTTTGTCATACAGGTGCTTCATCATCTCCCCTGTCCACTGTGTGTATGTGACCCATGAGCTGCTGAGCATCTTCTCTGCACAACTGTGCCTGTGCAGGGTCAGGTCCCCTCACACTTGCCAAATGGGAATAAAAAGTAAGAAAGATGAAGAATGTCAGCATAGAGCCAGAAGGCTATGGGTACTGACTGTCAATTGCATAGAAATACCACGGAGCTAAAATTCTGCAGAACACCCTCTTTACGTACAAGAAAATATGAAGGCTTGCCAGGCCATGCTGCAAGGCCAAGACAGATACAGGGTTAGAATTTGAGAATTCCTGGCACCCATTACCTCATATTGCACACTGACTTTAGCTACAAAAAAATCAAATTAATAAATCGTGATACAATTCCATTAAGTGAATATTTAAGTAGATAAAGCAAATTTACAAATAAACCTTTAAAATACAATCCACATTTGCTGGTTCTGAAAATCCACAGAGGGATAATTTTGCTGAAACTTTCCAGCACGGTAAAATCAACATACATTTGAAACAGATCGAGTAAAAACTTGTTGGGGGAGGGAGAAGAACAATGTATATATAATTCTGGGCTAGACTCCCAGCCTGTGTAATATTTGTAATTAAAACACTGACAAAAGGACACAATTTTTAAATAGTATTGTTTCTGCAGTTAGATTGAGTCAGCGTTCATGGTATGCTGAGTCAGTCACTCATATTCATAACTGAGTGAAAAGCAAAATTTAATCAAGGATAAAAGCTTTTCATCCTTTTAGAACATGCTTGGCAAGCTCTTTCCAGAAATGGCACTGACTACACACAACCAACCTTAGGGACACGCTTACTACCCTGTGATGATCTGAACAGTTGATGATACTCTGGGGATACTCTGACCCCAAAATAACTTTTAGCTGTCAAGAAAAGTAGTCCACACAGTAATAGTGCCACACTCCGGGAAATCTAAAAAGAGAAATAAACCTCATAGTATTAAAGTATCCCTCATTAAAGAAACAAGAGTTTGCAGCCATTTCTCTCCCTACTGCTATACAGAGGAGGTCCCAATCAGTGTAGATTAAAAGCACTTTCCCTGAAAGAAAGGTAATGACAACACTTTAAAAATGGATTTATTAACCAGGGACATCTCCAAAGGAAAAGTTGGCAAAAATCACCTACATTTTCTCTGTGAAAGTGAGCATCATGCCAACTCCATCCTCCATCCGTTACAAAAAGCAAGGCACTCCAGGCCAAATTATACTCTTACTAACATTGATATAGCCTTGAAATAACCCCACTGGCTCGGTTTTGTAGCTCAGATTCAGAATTATTCAAATGAAAGAAAGAAAGAAGTTAAACCAATGTTTTTACTTACTTATGTACTTTTACTTACTTACTTAATTTTTACTTAACTTTCCTGTTATCTACACTGAACCAGATGACTACACTGCGCCGCTGCTTAAACACTGCATATCATTCCCGGAGCACGTGGTTGAGAAGAGAAAGCAAATACTACATTTAAGCTGTGCAGGAGAACATAAGGATTTTTTTTATTTTTTTTTTTTTACATTGTTTCAGATTCATTCAAATTCTTGCTATTAGTCTGCATACTTGATGATAAGCAAAATTTATATATTAATAATCTCGAAGTACTAAACGTATGCTAAAGAAACATGTCCCACTGCGCTCTATTTTGGAAGCCCTGAGACCAAATTTGTATACTTGCCATTGGTTTTCTCTCATTTATTTTCTACGTAAACCCTGGCAGAGGCAGCATAGTCTTTATCCGTGTCTCAAGTTTATCTGGACAATACAACTGCTTCATTCTTACAAAATGAAGAACCAAGTAACTGAGCTGAGGAAGCAACTGAACGAGAACTCCATCACCCAGTAACATTTAATAATCCCGTACAAAGGAGAAGGGAAACTTCTTGAAAAGCAGCTAAGCCATTTGGGTAGATTCTATTAGGTATCTTCTGCCATTCAGGTTTGACATACGGAAAGTGACAAACAAAATAAGGTACATAATAATAAGGAACTTCCAGAGGAATTTTCATCTAAATATTTTGCAGATACCTTGAAGATGACTAACTTGCACAATAACATGTGGAATAAGAAAGCATCTGCTGTCTATACTTTACAGAAGAGAAAATGGAGCTGACTGCCAGTCACACAGCATGGTAGTTGCATGGGTGGAATACGAATTCAGGAGTTCAGGATTAAATCACTAGACCACAGATACATACTTTTTCTTCTGAACTGCATAGGAGGAGCTGAGCTATAGTGTCATCTGAAAAGCTTTAAAGGAACAACTCAACTTTGTAAATATTTGTTGGCTTGATGTTAATTTAAAAAAAATAAAAGCCCAGATGGTTACACCTAGATTTCAAAACGTAGGCAAGAACAAAACTTTGCACCGTCAACTTTGTCTTTGATAATTATTAACTTAAGGATGTAGCCTTTAAGACTGCTTTGTCACTTATGGTAAACTGAGGTGTATACCCCATAAATCTGAGGGTTAACTTGAGACAAAAATAGATGTTGCTTATCACTTTGCTCTGAAAATTACAAACAACATAAAAAGATACTAGACAAAATTTCATAATACCAAAGAGACAACCTTAAGATGAAGAAGAACAAATGCTTACAAAATAAGGTGAAAGAAATCATGTGCCCAGGACTTCACCACACCACCGCCCCAAAACAAAGTGGAACTAAGCAAAACAGAAATGGAAAGCTGCATGACAAACAGAAATCCCAACATAGGGAGGCCAAAGATCAAGGGTAGTTGTAGTTAAGAAAATTAATTCAAAATGCATCACAGATGAGTACTTTGCACAGAATACAACTTGAGGAAAGTATATAACAGGACACTGAAAAGAGCTGCATGAGAGAAAGTTTGAGAAATTAGAAACTTGGGCTTATTATCAAACCTGAAATGTTAATAAAAAGCAAAAGAACTCATTCTTTTCAGAACATAGACAGAATCTCCTTTGGCAACAGAAATGCACAAAACGTTATGCTTTTGAAATGCAGTGGAATACAAGATGAGTGAAATAGAGAACTATATATAGCATCACTGAAAAGATGCTAGTAGCTAATTCTTACTGTGTTAAGCTATAGAACACAGAGAGAAAATTTCAAAGTAGAAAAGGGCCAGCAACCAAGCCAAGAAGTAATTCTGCAAAGCAAACTCCCACTAGAAAACAAGCATAAAATTATGAAAAATACTCATAAAATGTGATTTTAAGAATAACAAACAAGGGGGCTTTTAAAGAATAGTTGTACATAGTGAAAGGGAGGCATCACTTTGGATATTTTTGTGGGATGTTTGACACAATTCAGGCATTTCTGAAACAAAATTTGATACCCTCTGATGAAAAAACAATTAACCACAGAAAATGCTGAAATTGTCTTGAAACAGACTCCCATCTCTCTGGAGTCAGATGTATTCCACTTCTGGCAAAAGGCATCACCTGAGACTTCTCCAAATGTCCTGTTGCAGTGCGCAGAGAGATTCCACATGACTGCATAGGTTTGGCACTAATACGGAGCACTCTTGAAGTAAATGTTTGTCAAGCATTTGCCACTTCAAACCTCCAGAAAAAAATTTAAACCTCTAGGTGTGATTACTGAAATCGACCTCCTGCAAGGTGCTAATGCTCCAATTCTTTTCAGTGAAAACAGTCAATAGCAATGTAACAAACGACATCAGTGGGAGTTAAGGATGAAAAGTACCTTGTAGTCATGATTTTCATCCTTCTGTGATAGGAAGAAAGCACTCCTGACCATGACTACAATAATCTGCATTTATTAAAAGTGTTCCTTTGACCATCAGTCTGTACCATTGCAGTGAATGGCCTTCAAATGTACATATTCAGAAAGAAGGAAAAACATGGGGGGGGGGGAAGTTACTGTAGGCACCTGGTTTTATGTACTTTGCTTTCTAAAGAAAATATAACAGTAACTATAGAAATAAAATAATAATACCATAGAAATAAAGAATAATTTAATAAGAAATTAATAACAAGTGTGTGGTACCTACATTACATAATAAAACTGTAAATATGAATGATGAAAATTAATTTTGCACTTATTCCAAAAGAAGGTTTTAGAAGTATATTTACTATAAAGGTTCTTAGAGAAAGATGATGGTACTCCCAACAAATATCTGTGGAAGCTTTGTAAACTTGGAAATTGCCTTTTTAATGAATTCACCAAAGCTCAATCCTTACAAAAATTAATTGGATATACAGTATGTAGCACTCTTTTTTTCATAATGATAGAAGTTAATGCTGAAACCCAAGTTGTAAAAAGTCTCTCAAAGAACACTTCAATTTCATAATTAATTTCTAGATATTTTCTTTAATCAATGGAAGAATGTTATAGGACAGTGCTATTTTTGTCCTGCCATTGATGCACATCCTGTCTTGGGTCAAGTATTCCTACCTCAGTTCCTCCTATTTAAAATTAGCAAAATGGCATCTAGCTGAGTTTATTGAAAAATTTCAAAGTGCCAGTAACGAAAACCAGTACAACTGTACTCCAAGAAATTTCTACTCCCTGAAACACAGCACAAAGTTGAAGAGAAGCTACGATGAAAGTCAGCTTGCAACAGAAGTGGACTTCAGCCGGCCTCAGAAAAGGGAAAGTCCAAAGGACCGATCCAGGCCCAGGCACCAGCAAAGGTTAATCTGATCTGTCGTTTTTCCCTAACATACCACATTTCTTTAGGTTATGAGCTGAGCTGTCCCGTTTCTCACGCAGCAGCTCCATCTGCTGTCCAAGGACTACATTTACAGAATAAAAAAGGAGACTGGCTTGAATAATTTGAAGTCTCTCTGGAAGTTTCCTGAACACTTCCTCAGTCAGTCCTCCTGCATGAATGGAGCCAATCATCAACTTTTACCTACCTGTGTAAACCAACTAACCAAGACGAAAATATGAGAGCAAATAACAATCACATGAATGTCAGGATTCTTCACTCATACACCTTCAGAACTAGTCTTCTCACAGCAAACTCTGATTCTTCACTATCTGCAGTCATTTAGTGCTGTGCTGTCCAAAGGTACCATGTTACCAAATCACATTGCTGAGGTACTGACACTCACTTCAGCCCACAATAAATGTTCCCAGGTATTCACATCCCACAAGAGGTTTATGGTGACTCCTAGTTACTTACAAGTGATTTCAGTTGCACAAACATAAATTTAAAGCTTGTTATTCTGAAGATCAACTCAATTCTTAACAACAAAAGTTCTGTTTCTTTTATGCAGTATAGGGCCTTGAGGACTTGAATTAAGCTTTCCACACTCTGTATTCCTTTAACAGGAGCATTATGAAGAGTTCTGTCCATAATGGCACTGTTGGGGCAACACTGTATCGAGCCAGAGCTTGTAAATTCAGACCTACTCTGAACCTTGTAATCACTACATTTAGTGATTCTTGGTCTGTGTTTACGCTGGTTCAACAAGAGTCTGTTACCCTGGGAGGTGTACCTCCTATATGGTGCTTGCTGTAACTACTGAACCCTTCCAGTGTACCCCCCAGTTTCCGGGCAGCATTGCAGAAGCTATTTAATAATCAGCCAGCTCATGTGCTTTAGCTCACTAGCTGACTTCATGGGAATCACGGGGCATACTACCAGCGTGCTTTCGTTACCTGAGTCACCTTGGTTATTCATTACACGCGGTATCTCAGCCCTTGATGCAATGGCTAGTGGATTGTGTATCCTAATCAGTTTATTTTACACTGATTTGATTAGCTTCCTGGTTCCTTAGATTTTAGGGTGCGCTTATTTTCACATTTTTCTCCACTCTTATAGATACAAATACTTTTAAATTATTATTAAATGAAACACAAGATTCTCACAAAACCATTTTACTATGCAACCAAGGCCACAGCACTACAGAGCAGGTCTCCTTCCAGCCCTGCCTGCTCTGGCCCCAGCTCACTCACCAGAGTCCCCAGTGTGACCTGGTGCCTGGCACGCCCAGGCCCCCCTCCTGGGCCCAGCAGGGTGGCAATGGGAGAGCCGAGCCAGGGAGTCACCCCCAAAGCAGAAAGCCATCGGCTTCTCCTGGGCTTAGAATTCAGTTTTGAGGAGGGTGAAAGAAAGGATAACCTCATACTCTTCTCTTTTAGGGTTTCTAATATGCCTACTCTTGATTTAAAAAACTAACACCAAAGACTTGTTTCAAACCATAATACAGCTTTTAAGGAAAATCTTGTCTTACTGAATTCACTGGGCATTTTACTGTGATTTTAGAACAGATATAGTTCAGTCATTGCTCCCTTTAATGGATTTAGTATTAGGAGTTCACAGTATTTGGAACAGTGATCCAAGTATACTGTAGTGTTTTCACCCACATTGAAAATATTGTCACATAATAGAATATTATTTCCTTAATTTATTTTCTTTTTTTGTTTTTTTTTCCATTTACAAGTTTTTTTTTTAATGTCTTCAAAATATTCTCAGTCACTGATTTCCAGGTGTCGTTCCCACATCCTATTTCTCTACCTGTTGACTCACAATAAGCTGCTGCAGTGCCTAGCAGAGATTGCATGGACACATTTTTACCAGTCAGCTATGCCTTGTCTTTCAGATTCCCACACAGTATTTTTTTTGCCTCATATGGCACTGGAAAGCCAGCAAAATGCTGCAGTGCATGGGATGCCCAGTAAACATAACCACAGTTTTCTAGGTTCCTTTAATTCAGATGTTATTGTTGAAGAAAAAGAACCCCAAAACCACAAACAAAACCCCCATGTTTAGACTGTCCCCAAAAGCCTACAATGCTGGAAATCACCATTGTTAAAATAATCTGGTTACAACCAACTTCAGAACTGACCCGGTGTAGTTTCCATATACTTGACACTATGACTGAAAGGTGGGGTTTTCTTTTTGTCTGAAAAGTTCATGTTTACTCCGGAAGTGGAGTGCTATTAAAAGCACGTTATAAATAACTGCAATATGAGAAATGCTCCTGTCTGTTAAAGCAAAATAATTTGATCTAATTCATCAATGTATCACCTTCATCTGTGTAAAAAGACTCAATCCTATAAACACTTCCTTATGCAAATTTATGGACGTTTGGAGGAACGGTTCCCCAATATAAAGCAGTTGTTGAATATAATTATATTCCCCAAACATAAGGATTAATATTGAAAACGCCCAAGTGGAATGACAACAAATATTTTACATTGATTACTGACGAACTTAAAAAAAGTCACTCTTTCACAAGAAATACCGAGGTAGCCCTATGGCGAGCACTTAACAGCGAGCTGTGGGCCCCACCCGGGACCTGCCCGCGGGCAGTGCTCAAGCGACACGTAAAGGATGCTTCGAGACTCGTTTATATAGCGGCTTTTAAGAATAAGGCTATTCATATTGTTAAAAAA
>NW_010563578.1:680-3487 GCF_000687285.1 Phaethon lepturus | reverse complement strand
TTAAGACACTTCACCCAAGGTGGGGGGGGGTGTCTTTCTTCCCCGTGCTGTGCAGGGAGCAGGTACGAAGGTAGGGGATACCTTTGCCATGGCCAGCAGTGCCCATCAGCTCAAGGAACCCCAGCAGCCAAACCACAGCGTATCACCCCGTGATATCTGCTACCTGGTGGCTGCCTGCACGGGGGTAGAAAATGCTGAACTCCCACTGACAAATGCACCAGACCCAGCGCTGGAAGTACCATAACAGAGATTTACAGAACTGCCAGTATATTGCCAGCTTTGCAGGGGGTCGACAGCCTGCACCCCATAGCCTGACACGCATAGAGAAGTCAGAGTACCAGATTTCGTCAAGCAAGGCAGACATATCATTTACAAACCAGATAGTTTTACTGGGAAACAGTCCCTCTGCCAGCAAACCCACAGGACATCTACAAACTTCCCTATGCAATTTAGTAATACTGGACATCATGGGGCGCTGGTTACATGTATTTTGGTGATAAAGACTATTTTTGTCCTGCTGCTCTTGCATGAAACGGGAAAAAAAAAGCTGGTTCAGGGTAACAGACGCCCTTAGTTTGCAGTTTCTGCCCTTTCATGTTTGATAGATCTACTGCCAGTTCAGCTGGGGAAGAGTTCATCCATGCTATCCGAATACGGCTTATCAGTTTCGCGTCTTTGTGGAAGCCTCGTGCTGAGTGCATGACATCTCTGCACGCCTGCAAAGTCATCCTATCTCTAAGCTAAGATTAGAATTTCAAACAAAACTTATTACGAAGCAGGGTTTTCTGAAAGGGCTGGCCACGGCTATAATGTGGAAATTTTAGATCCATGTCTAAGCACAGTTATTTAATCCTTTTTTAGATAGGCATAATTGTAAAGTGAATATCAGTAACTTTTGTGGGTGGAGGGGAAATGAAACAGCAAGAAGGGAGACGCAGGATGGGCCGTAACAAAACTGGGCCCAAACCTGCCATCAATTCTGATCATTTTTTGCCTGAAAAGGCTGTGTTCACAGAACTCAGACACTATGTTCCTTACAGAAAGGGTTAGGAGACATTTTGGGACATTTTCCCAGCTATTACTTAAAACTCAGACTTAAATGTGCATGTGGCAACCAAGCAAGTATTTAAAAGGGCAAAGGGGAACATTTTTAGTAGCTGTCACTCTCCGGAGCATATTCATACAGTGTAACTTGGGGAAGCGAATGCCGTGCTCAAAATCATGTCTCATAATGTTCAACCAGGAAGAGGGAATAGTTCTGGTGCTCCTGATCTTCACATCCCAGCGGTCGTGGCCCAGCAGGCTTCCTCAAAGCTAAGCTCAAGTGTAAGAGAGGAGGAAGGCATCCCCTCCTGCGAGGGGGAAGTTATTTCGGTATCGGACAGGTGGAGATGGAAGAATGGGATTTTATGAGCACTTTTCTTCATGCATGATGACGGGGAAAATGATGAATAACCTTTATTTAGTCACACTGGGGTTGTGCCAAGATTATTTGTGTGTGTTTGGGGAGACTCCTTCCTATCTCAGCTACAAAAAATCAGGCCTCTGCATGGTGCCCAGTTAAGGGGGAGGAAACCTCCAAGCAAGTTAGTGGGGAACAAGAGGGGCCAAGAGGTCATCAGGGTCTCTGACAGTACCAGTGCTGGCAGCAGTTTCTGTCCCACCTGACCACCTTGAGGAAGGTCCCTCCTTGCTCCCACCCACCCTCGAAGATGATTGCGATCCATCTTGCCAAACGAGCCGCTAACCCACGCGCTAACTTCGTGTCAGACAGTCCCAGCCACTGCCAGCAGAGACGGGGCAAGGAGCACACCAGCAGCTGCAGGGCCTTGGCAGAGAGAGAAGGGGCCGAGGCTGAGCCCAGTCCCCATGGTGGCTTATGATCTAAGGTGGCGAGGAAAGAAAAGTGACATCTCTTGGTGTTTCTGTGTCCTTGTTTATAAAGCTGTGGATTTCCATAATAACTTTGGAGGAAACTCTGCAACTAGGCATGTGACATGAGAAAATTTGTGTCGGAAGCAAAATAATATAATCCAAGGATTTTACGAAAAAGAAAGTGGGTTTCCACACAGTTCCCAGACATTTCTTTATTTTTTTGACATGCAGCTAGCAGGCATACTGATGAACATCAATCTTCTTTCTAGCCCTAGTACAGAACAAATACTTCATAGGAGCTAAAAGAGAGAAAGGAGTAGAAAAAGGAGAAGGAAAGGGAAAAGGGAGGAGGAAAAGGAGAAGGAAAAGGAAAAAGTAAAGGAACTTATTTGCATGTGCATTAAAACAGTTATTTCCATAGTTACACCCAAGTGAGATGCACTTTTGGAGACTGCATCAAGAAAATTAGTCACCTCCAGACCAGTCTCTGCCACCCCATTTGTAGCTGCACAGTGTCCCGAGTTCTGCAAACCCAGCCCACAAAGTGCCAACAACACTGATCCTGCAGATACCCACCCAAATGACTTTATGTATTTGTACTCAGAGTCTGGTTAGAATCTACAGATAATTGTTTTAGATCCTGATTTTTCAGGCTAGAGCTGGGCATCTGCCTGATTTTGTACACAAATGTTCAGCTAATTGCCTAATATGACTGGGACTTACGAGTCTGTCTCTTTTCTGACTCCTGGATATCTAAAAGTTTCCAGGAATCACTCATCTATTTAAAGTTGAGCACGTGTATGTGTTTGACAGGGTGGATATCTTCAAGCTGAGGATTACGCTGCCTGTCAAATGCACCTTCTCAATTTTTCCAAGCCTGAATACACTTAAAACCTTCCTGACTGCAGCAGGTCTGTCAAAAGTTTCTTTCT
>NW_010563578.1:0-649 GCF_000687285.1 Phaethon lepturus | reverse complement strand
TTCCCTAGTTTACAGAGAGAAGTAAGGTATTAGGTTCTGTATAAACTCCATACCACACGGGTCATTCACTTGAGTGATGCACAGAAAACTTTAGAAAACCTCCCTACTTTACACACACACGTATTCCTTGGGCATGGAGGAGTTAATCCGACACAATGGAATCTCTGCACTTTGCTTCATTAAAATCTAAATTTAGATCTTTTCATAAAGTTGATGTACTGTTTATTCTTCCTACTACAAACCCTAAGACTTCGGAAAAAAAAGCTGCAATTTCCAAGAATGCAAGTTTCCATTAAACACGAGAGCCAAAAGCGTAAACCTCGACCTGTGGGAAAAAGAATGAACTCCTGCGATTTCACGGTTTGCTTTTTGCCAGCGTGTGTCATTCCTCCTGTACCCCTCCCATACACGAATCCCCATCTGCTGACGCCCGTTTCACCAGCCGAACGTTGTAACGGGCCCATTGTGCAATGGGGGACAACAAGGGTGGGGAGCCATAAAAAGGGGCTGGGTTGTTGGTCTGCGGGGTGTTTGGGTTTTTTTTCTTGCAGAAACAGGTAATTAAGTTTGTCAGAAGCGGCAAAGGCCATGCGGTTCTGGCTTCGGCTCTCCAAACGCTTACGCACATGCTTCGCTTTCTGCCTGCGAG
>NW_010563577.1:1649-1989 GCF_000687285.1 Phaethon lepturus | reverse complement strand
GGAGATGGGAGCGGGGAGCGGCAGGGGGCTGTCACCGGGGCTGTTTGCAAGACTCTCCGTTCGTAGCCTCTTCTTCCTTGGGATCCCTCTGTTTTAGCTCTTGGCCATCTGCCCTGCCTCTCTTCAGGTGAGGATTTTTGTTAGGAAAGGCAAGCAAAATCTCGCTTTTAATACCCAAGAGGCAGCGTCATAACAAAGCTGATGCATCTCCCATAGGCTAGACTAAAGCTGGTCCCAGATGGATGCTAAAGCATGTCACATCCCGCCCTCCCCGCCGACCTAGATGGGAGCCGCATCCCTCTTCCCCAGCACTGGCTGGATCCTTCCCGCCCCCGGGGAG
>NW_010563577.1:1376-1633 GCF_000687285.1 Phaethon lepturus | reverse complement strand
CGCCCCCGGGGAGGGATGCAGCGGCACGATGGCATCTCCGCTGCCGGGAGGAGAGCTCGGCACTCCCCTAATGACTCGTTTGTGCCGAGGCTGGGCTCGGGCCATGTGTCTCCCCTGTTCAGGAGCTCTCGCCCAGGGGGCTGTGCAGTGTTTCCCCCATCGCAGGTGGCTGAAATAAAACAGAAAAGGGAAGTGACTTGCCCAAGGTAACTTAATGAGTCAGTGGCGAGCCAGGAATAGCACCCGGAGCCCCGGCT
>NW_010563577.1:989-1355 GCF_000687285.1 Phaethon lepturus | reverse complement strand
GGGCAGGGGAGGGCAGCCGGGGGGCTCGGAGCGCGCATCGGAGCATCCCCATCCCAATGTCCCAGGTGATGGGAGGTATGTGAACGGGGACGGGCTGTGCTGCCGCCCCCGGCCAGCCCCGTTCATCCCACTGCAGGCTTCCCGGGTTATCTCTCCCTCCGTGCCCCACCGAGCTTATTTAGCATCTCAGGGATTTCGTGTTACTCAGTGGAATTTCTATTTTCAGCCTCTTCTGTGGGTACCTCTAGGAGTGATGGTTGGCCGATGGGGCTCGAGCACCCATACCTCGAGGAAAGGGGCAGACGGGGACTGGGAGGCTGGGGTCGGCTTTGCCCTTGGCTGCAGGCAGCCGGTGGCTGGCACCGT
>NW_010563577.1:0-940 GCF_000687285.1 Phaethon lepturus | reverse complement strand
GCTTGTCCCTGGGTCAGACCTGCCATTCGAAGGCAGTCCCAGGTGCAAAACCGGGTAGTTTTTCCCTTTTCTTTGGCCCTGAAGAAAGCAGGGGGTTAAAGTGAGACGAGTGTGTGACAAGTGGCACCGGCCAGCATGAGGATGAGCTGTGAACGGGCCGGCTGCCTTGCTGGGAACAAGCCATACCATGGCAGAGGGAAGGACCCCGCTTCAAACCAGCTCCGGAGCAGCAGACGGATGTCAAAGTCAAAGCTTTATGGCTTTGACCCAACGAGACCCTCCAAGACCTTCTCTCCGGGTGGCTGGGTTCCC
Source organism: Phaethon lepturus (assembly GCF_000687285.1). Taxonomy (NCBI): domain Eukaryota; kingdom Metazoa; phylum Chordata; class Aves; order Phaethontiformes; family Phaethontidae; genus Phaethon; species Phaethon lepturus. Next base: position 628 of record NW_010563577.1, on the reverse strand, counting down.
ATGGCACAGCTTGGCCGCGGGCCCCGGTGCCGGGTGTCTTCTGACGGCGTGACATGTCCCAGACTCGCAGGGGCTGTAACATTCAACACCAAATGCTTCTGTCCACCCACGTGCTTGGGCCAAGCCAACGGAGGCAAATATTTCCCTGGCTGGGGACTTTGAAGTGGCCACATGAAGATGAAAGGGGGAGATTTGGAGCTCCGTCGCCGGTGCGAGTGCGTGAACAACACTTCCTTCCCGCTTCGCACTTCATTTTCCAGCCAGAAAACATGATACTCCTGGGTTTTGATGAAATGGGGAAAAAGATGGGGCTTGTGAGGCAGGCCTGTCTGTGGGGCGGCACCGTGGGCTGGGGTGAGCTGCTTCAGTCCAGCCCTGGCAGCGACCCCGGGCTTTTGTTTTGTGTAGGGCTGACATAAACACGACCTGCGGCTGCCCGGCTGTGGCATTGTAAACGCGATCTATAGAAAATGAGGAGAACACGGTGTCCCGAAACAGAATTAGTGCAAGACAGGTGGACTCGGAGCCGTTGGCTCGGTCTCAAAGGCGAGTTGGAGATGGGATTTGATGGGATGGGGACAGAGCATATGGCATCCATAGCTGGAAAAGTACTGAGCGGCAGGCAGGC
>NW_010563576.1:1235-1449 GCF_000687285.1 Phaethon lepturus | reverse complement strand
AGGCGCCGCTATATTAATTTATTAATTAATCTGCACCCGCCCCTCCTCCTGAATGTTAAATATGACCTTTGATCTCCCTGTCTTTGGCAGAGCAGACGTGCAATATTGAACATGTACGGCCACATTTGGCTTAAGCGGGGACAGAACCGCGAAGCCCGGCTAGCAATTTCTATTTATTTATTTCATTCGTGGAAAAGAGGGCGGTAGCGCAGGC
>NW_010563576.1:0-1070 GCF_000687285.1 Phaethon lepturus | reverse complement strand
GCTGAGGCGGGAGGCGGGGGGCAGGGGGCAGAAATCAATAACTGCCTCCCGGGTACCCTTTTCATGCTCCGGAGATGCATCGATTAAAGAATAATGACCCGGTTGGTGGGCACCAGCATTTTCTCGCTCCTGGTGGCGATAAACCCCGCGCAGGGGCTGCGGGGAGAGCAAAGGTAGCCGGCGAGGGACGCTTTGTGGTGGAGAGAAGCCACTTTAATGCTGGGGTGGGGGGGGGATAGGGCAAGCAAATGCGTATCTTCCTTGACTTCTGGCATAAAAGGCTGAACGCTAACGCTTTATTCCTTACCAGATGCGTGGCTTTCCTACACATGGCTGGCAAAACTAGTTTTATTGAGTAGTTGTTATCGAGGACATACGGCTAGGTTTTCCTTTCTGGAAACGGGAGGAGGGTGTTTTTGGGGATTTGGTGGTTTTTGTGGTTTTTTTGTGGGGTGTTCTTTTTTTTTTTTTTTGCTATATGCAAATCCTTCGCATCCCTCCACAAGACGACGCTTAGCCTAGAGCTTTCCGGGGCAGCCTTTGTATTGCCAGCAGACCTCTGAAGGCAGCGGAGCCGGGGTTTTTCCCTGACGTGGAAACACAGAGGTGGCTCCTGCAGATGCCCGCCGGTCCCTAATGCAGCAGAGGGTGAGGTTTCTTCTCTAGATTTACGCTCCCTTCACCCGGATTTGTTTACCTAAAGCCCGCTTTTTTAGTGCACGACGTCGGGAGAAGACGAAGTTTTTGCACTCGGTAGGTTGGGCTGCAAACGGTTCATTAATCTAATTATGATTGTAATTACCGTAATTGATAACCATTTTGAACCAAACATACCGGAGTCTGGAAACTAGACGTAGCCCCAGGAGCGTCCCCGAAGTGAACGTTTCTGATCGATAGCCCTACATCGGAAAAGATGCTGGAAATAAATATCTAAACTATTCAGGGAGAGCATCGGGAAAACAAAGAGGCAGTGTTCATAAACTGAGGGCTTTTTAAGTTTATGTTTTGCTTTAGTTCGTGCAGCCTGCCATGATGTGCCTTCCTCGTTGCCATAAGCTAAAATACCCCTC
>NW_010563575.1:1446-1797 GCF_000687285.1 Phaethon lepturus | reverse complement strand
ACTGAGGGGGATGGAGAATCACAGGGCCCGAGCACATCGTGTGGCCACGGAGCATCATTCCAGACACAGGAGTCCAGACTGCGTAAGAGATCGCAACCTTGGGAGCTGGTGGGATCTCTAACGGCATCAGCACCCTATAGAGACCCCGGCTAACGCACCTATGCAGCACCGTGCCGGAGCTGACCGCAGCCATCCAGCTTAGCTTCTCCCTCTGCCTATCCCGGGTAGCAGCATCGGCGTGGTCCTGCCGGCCCGGCAGCCCTGGGACAGTCGGGATCGCCCCGGGAATTCTCCCGCCAGGAGGACCGGGAGGCTGAACGGGGCGGCGCGGCGCCAGGCCGGAGGGTGGCA
>NW_010563575.1:0-1414 GCF_000687285.1 Phaethon lepturus | reverse complement strand
GCTGGTAACGCTATCCTGCCGCCGAAACGTGATAAGGGACGGAGGGAGGTTTGTAACGCGTGGGATTAACAAGGTCGCTCAAGATTTTCTCAGGGTGAAAATCAAAGGGAAAAATATTTGCCTTGTGTGACTCAGTGAGTTCCTGTGCAGCCAGCGGTACCAGCTCACCCCGGCGAGGGCCAAGAAACCAAATCAACCCGAGGTCTCGCCCTCCCTACGCAGTGTCCTACCCCACACTGCCGTGTTCAGTAAGTCAGAGATACTTTCCAGCCGTGATGCTGGGCTCTGCGCTTCACTCGGAGGCTGCTCCTCTGCCTCTACGGGTTTTCATTCAGTGATTGAAGCTACGCACAAAAATCGGTAAAACCGCAGCCTGAGGATGCTGATCACCGAACGGAAACCATCCCTACCCTGTCGGCACGTAAGAAGAGCTGCCCTCGGTATGTGCAGAATTAGCACCCGACACTCACCCTAAATGCTTGACTCCCAGCTGCAGTTTGCTTCGGTGCTTCTGAGGTTTAATTACTCCTAACAGCTCTTCCACCCTCCGCCATCCCATGTGCTCTAAAAATGCTGCGCGTGCTCCATTTTATCTCGTGTAACCAGACTGGCTGAGTTCTGACTGGTTCCAGGTGTGGGAGCCTGGGTAGAGCCTGTGGATTTGCATTGCAAACTGCCTCTTTGCAGGACTGACAGCGGCTCCTCTGCGGCTCCCTGCCTGCAGACCCGTCCCAGCGGTCCGGGGACAGGCAGCAGTGTCCCTCCGCCCCAGCCTGTGGCACCTGGTGCTGGGTGGAATTAAATTCTCTTACTGAACTTGTGATAATTAAAATAAAGGCACTGGAAAGTAGCTTAAAAAGCTGCAAAGCAGATTTTTAAAAAAATCAGGTTTTCCTGTTTGAAAGCAGAAGCCCGTGGACCTGGAGCTGGGATTGAGAGTAACGCAGCAGTTTCAGTCACTTCAAGACGTCAGTCTTAACAGCAAACCTGATAAACCCCAGAGGTTCGAAGTTACAGGTAACAGTTCAAGAGCTTCAAACGTGAAAAATAAATTCATGGCATCGAGCGAAGCCTTACCTCTGCCATCTCGTGCCGCCGGGCAGCAGGTACGCAGCTGCACCGAGAGGCGGTCGGCCGGCGGTTTTGGAGGTTACGTGTGCTCTGCTTGGACATGCCTGGCCCCTCTCGCGTGCGGCAGCACCAGCCCCGTGCCAGGCACCGCTCGCTCATTAACGAAGGGTTTGGCGTCGTGGCGTGGCACGTGGCTGGGCACGGAGCAGCGCCGGGGCATCCCGCGGCGCACGGGCACCTCTGTGCATGAGCACTGTGGATGCTGTTGGTTATTTGAGCAAGTATTCTTTGTTTCCTTGATCACTGCCTCATTATTCCACCGCAGCCGACCCGCAGTGAGCCT
>NW_010563574.1:0-538 GCF_000687285.1 Phaethon lepturus | reverse complement strand
GAGATCCTTGTACTCTTCGTGAGTTGCCTTTGCCTTCTTCCAGAGGTGATAAACTCTCTTACATGTCAGGAAAAAATGGAGACGTCATTATAAATCCCAAAGTAGTCTCCTGCTGTAGGCTCAGCAAGGGCTGGCTGCTCCCAGGGGGTCAGGAGCTGGGGGACAAGGGTGACCCCATCACAGGCTGTGGCCTCCCTGAGGGGAGCAGCCCCACAAGGTGGGCAGAGCTCGGTACTGGTAACAAGGTCATCAACAGCCCCAGGCACAGCAAGTGATGAGCCAGGGTCAGGGGCAGCCAGGGGCAACTGTGAGATGAGCAGGTTCACGGTACACTGGGTGAACTGGCTGAAGGGCAGAACTCAAAGGGTTGCAGTGAATGGGGCTACATATGGCTGGTGACCAGTCACCAGTGTGTTCCTCAAGGTTCAATTCTAGGCCAGTTCTGTTCGATATATTTTTCAATTTATATTTAAATATATTTCAATTTATATTTAAATATTTATAAAAATATTTATCAGTGATCTGGATGCAGGAGTTG
>NW_010563573.1:0-1270 GCF_000687285.1 Phaethon lepturus | reverse complement strand
GATGCGGAGGGGAAGTTTATGGGGGTTTTGAAATGATTCTGCGTTTATATTTGTTTTAAGTTGTGTGGGTTGTTTTCTCTTTCATTTCGTTCCCCTTCTGAGCTCTGGCGTCTTGTTGGTAAAGGTTGCTTGTCAGGTTCCTGTGCTGTCTAAATGAAAAGGAATTTAATTTATTTGGGACAAGGCAGTGTCAGATGAAGAGGCTGCTTATTACATTTAATGAGTATTATTTTTTTTTTCAGCCTGGACATATCTGGGATGGGTTTGTTTTTGTCCTTCCATGTGAGGTATAGAGACCTCCCCCACCCCTGCACATCTCGCAGGGGAGGAGGAAGGGAGGCCAGACTGGGGCAATGATTTGGTTTTAGATTACAGGCCCCAGTATTGGGGCTGGGTGTGTATTCGGTTGTAGCTTTTTGTGGCACATCCACTGGTTTTTGATCAGGTATCAGGATGGGGAGCAGAGCCTGACCTGGTGGTGGGCTGGGCTGCTGCCTGTGCCCAGCTGGGTGTGGTGGTGGTCAGGGCTCCATCATGCTGGGGCATGATTGCAGCTGGGGTCTTGGGGACTCGCTGTGCTGGTGGGTTTTCCAGCCCTTGGCCGGTCTGGAGCAGGGTTTCATTTAGATTTAACAAAGTGGGCAAATTGGGAGTTTGGTAGGAATCCCTCAGGCCATGATACCTCCCTCTTTGGGACCTGGTCCCACTGCTTCGGCCCTGTAGCTGCTAACACAACCATACCTGCTCCTCCAAAATGGTCTAATCTATTCTTTCCCGTGTAAAAACTAAATGGCAGCGATGGGCCAAACAGGCCTGCGCTGGTGATCCACCATGGTCCAGGTAATTACTGCTGGAGTGTATGTGTCTGTATGTTGTTTTTTATAATAAGGAGTAAGATGGCAATAAACTGGTTGATGATTGACTGGGCCTGAACTATGTACTCTGATATTTTGATTGAGAGGATAATTTTGTCGTCATTTGCTTCATTTATTTATTTATTTCTATCATTGATATCAGGAACCAAGCGGCTCGGGAGCTGCTTCCACCCGCGAGCGCGACGTGCCGGCTCTGGTTGGGTCCAGCCGTGGGCGTGTGGCTGCCTCCCTTCTAGATCAAGGAGCTGGGAGGCTGCGTGGGCAGCCCAGGAGTTAAGGATGTGGTGAAACTGCAGGAGGGCAAATGCTTTAAAGAGTAATAAACAGTGATTTACCCCTGATCTCCATCTCCAGGAGCTGTGGCAGCACAGAGATGGGATCTGCAGGCAGCTGCC
>NW_010563572.1:28387-49721 GCF_000687285.1 Phaethon lepturus | reverse complement strand
CGCCCCGCAGGGCCGGCGCCTTCCCGCACGCTCGGCCTCGGTGTCGCCGGCCGGAGAGCGGGACGGGAGAAGCAGACGGCAGCGCGCGGCCCGGGAAGAGGGGCCTCCACAGCACGAGCCATCCTCCGGCCCAGACGGTCCTACGGGAGCGCGAGATGGAAAGAGCGGCTTCCGTTCGGTACCCGTCCTAGCTCTGGACATGACCACGCCGCGTTTTGCCCTCTGTGAAGAGGGCATGCTAGTCTAAGTTACTGCTCTTCATGCGCCTTCTATTTCGAATGTTTCGAATGTTTCATGTTATTTGCGCAAAGGATGACAGCAAAGTTTACTTCAGCCTACAGCAACTTCTCAAATAACCAGGTTCCAGCTACTTCAGTAGGCAGGCAGGTGTATTCTCACTTCCTTAGGAAAACTACCTCCCCCACACCAAAGCAGTCTTTCACTGCCACTCTTGCACTAACGCTGGAGGTGAAAAGGAAACGGATTAAGGAGTGCACCTCTAGACTGAGCATTCTCTTTTACCACTTACTATGGCAAAAAAAGAAACATGCAAGACCAAGAACTAGGCAAAATACACGGGACAGAAGGGGAAAAAAAATCATAGGTACAGGAGTACCTGTTCAAGAAAAGCCTCCTTATCTAGAAATGCTGAGAATTCTTACCTGAAAGAAGCCTACTACAGATAACACACGATCAGTGACAGATATAGCAACGCTAAATCTTTAAGGAAAGACCAAACGTAAACTAAATGTCATAATACCTTTTGCACCAACACAGCACATCTGGAGGAGTACATCTGGTGATGTGTGAAGACAGTTTTGCAGATACGTATTTTCATATCATAAGCAAGTGGGGTTTGATGGTTAGGGAAGAAAAACAGATCAGTTACATTCTAGTTTTCTGCTTAGAACCACAACATCAGTTTATAATACTGTTGAAAACCCCAAAAGAATCTCACATTACCTTTGAAAAATATTTCCTTTTGCAGCTAATAAGGAAGACAGAAATGAAGCCATCTGAAAAAGTTCCCAGAGGCTGGATCGAGGTGAAGTGTTTGCATGCTTGGGGGACATAATGTTCTGCCTCCTTGGAAGTGGTACTATCTCCAGTAACAGCAGTCCTAACAGATTCAAGAACCAAAATTCTTTAGTCCAAGGAGATGCAATGAATACTGCAATCTCTCATCTGAAGATCTTGCCCCTCTTTAAATTAGAAAGCAGGTATGCTGTAGTCCACAAAGATCAGTAATCCAGAGATCGCAAAGTCATTCAGAGATCTTAAATTTCCAGGCTTTTAGAGAAGGGAAGCATGCATATGATTGACATTCCCTGAAAAAGCTATTATATCTTTTCTGTGACCATGCATGGACGCAGGGGGAAGAAAAGAAAGAAAAGTATCTTCACAACTGATGTTCTACTCTGTTCACTAATCCTGGCAGTTGAGTGGCTGTCAGCATACATGACTCCATAAGTAGAAGGGTTCCTGTCATGGTGAAAACGATCTGGTCTAGTCACATGAAGCATTGCCACTGTGTTGTCTCTCATCACCTGTCTTGCACTGCTCTGGGTCAGAGGCAGAACTGATCACAAACTAAGCAAATTGCTTTGAGCCCAAAAATATTCTAGTAAGATCAAACTCATTTCCTGACTACCACCAAATCAAAACGTTGTGTTAGGTGTTCTGACCCTCCGAGGATGGAAGCAGGTATCCTCTTGTCTTTATAGGTAAGTAAAGGCAGAAGCAGAACATCTCTGCAAGTGTGGTGGCGATTCTTCTTCTGCTTACGTAATGCTGACAAAATGTCACAAGGGAACATCACCAGTATGAACACTTTTAGGTATTTGCTTGGAAAAAGATGGACTTTGGCCTTCAGCCACCAGCTAGGTATGCTGTATGGAGTGCTGTATTGATCTACCCAGCCTTTAAATCACTTACAACAGCTGTCACAGTCTCATGTGATGTGACCAAGTATCGTTTTGTACACTTCAGAGATGTCTCCAAAAACCCCATCTTTGGGGGTAGCATGAAAGAGCGAGTTTGTTTAATTATCCTGAGCCCCAGTGAAATGAATTTATAAGAAGGTTATAAGAACTGCTGCCCATAATCTGAGAAGAGAACCCTAAATAAGCTTGTTGCGTCAGCTTGATTCCTTAAGAACACTGCTGTTGTCAGAAGGCATACGGTGAAGGCTTTTGTTGCAGTTGACAACTCTAATGAAAAAATCCGTATCATAACCCTAGTAAGCATTGTAGGCATGTCCTGCGAACCAGATGCATGGAGATTCCTGTACAGAGGGCTGAAAAGCACAAAGCAGTCTCATGGATCTAAGGTAAATTTACTGAAGTTAGGTTCCGGTCTCTCACCTTGCACATATGTTAAAAGCTACACTGAAAGCTATTGCAAGGTAAATAAGAATTTTAAAAAAACTATCAGGATAAAGAGGCAGAGATGAAGCAACAAGCAGCTTTTTGTGGTTAATAAATTAAAGGAGGGAAGCAAAAAGGAGGTCTGGCTCCTCCCTTCCCTTTTATGTTCTATGTAGGAAAGACAAAACTGTAGGCCAAGGGTCCATCTCCCATGAAGTATTTATCCATATCAAAGGGAGTCTGTAAACTTATTAAACTCAATGACAGCAAAGAAACATTTTGCATTCCAACTGGGCAGAGTAACCTGTGCTCCTCAAGCAAAGAAACAGTATTCCTAACTACAGATTTTAATTTAAATTCTGTCAGAAGAAAGCATGCTGCAATAGTAATGGAATAAGCATTCTACACCATGGTTTGAATTCCAGCAGTTGAAGCTCTGACAGTTGGGGGGTGGGGAGAAAGCCCAGATATTTTGGGTGCTATTAAAATATATATAAAGCTGATTTGAGTCCACATGACCTTACAAAGAGCACTGAACTTTCCAGGTATACACTAAAATTGAACACTTGGCTCAACAGAGGCAGACATAAGAGGAAAAGCACTGTGATTTAGTTAGTTGAAGCAAAAAACAAATTCTGTGGCTGCTGAACTTTGTAAGCCAAAAATAAATGGTGAGGTATGATTGGTGTCATTACAACTTTTTGAGTTGGTTACAAAATACTACTAAAGTGTCAACCTTGCATGAATACAAACATCCAATGCAACAAAAAATAATTTCTCTTGCTGTTTTCACACTCTCATGGTTAAGTTTATCGTAGGTGTGGATATGAGTCTGACAGTCACAAACATGTTCATAGGGTTTGAGGTATACTTTAAGTCACTCTTAAGAGTTTGACTGCAGTATTTGCAGACATAACCCAAGGTAGCTTTAATTTGGCTAACACGGGTTGCCATAGTGTAACAGCAGTATCCATACATTGTTACTTAAATGTTGTGCTATACTTCTGAGAACCCAGGACTTCGAAGAGTTAGTATATAGAATTACAGTTTCTTTTCAAGATATGTATGGAGTTTACACAGATAGTGCCATTTTGGTATAATACCCTCTAAAGCACAGAAACCACACATCCAGTTACCATTAATGTTAAAGCAGTAAAACTCCATTTTCTTTCATGGAAACAGTATTTGGGTTGCACATTTAGTTTGCTTTTCAGTTTCATTGTCACTGGCATTATGGGATAATAAAACAGGTTTACAGTTCAATAATGGCATGTATTTACCATTGATCGAAATTACTGCTAAAGACTTTCTCGTTAATCATTAAAGTGATATGACAAATTATATTCCTAATAGGCATATACACATGAAAATAATGGCAGTACAGTAACTGTGGACAAGAAATAGTTTAAAAAGAGCAGCCTCTATATAATAGCAAGTTTTTACTAGACAAATGTGCTGACATTAATAATTGCAAACCACTTAGGAACATTTTATATATTCCAATTCATAAACTTGGATTTACTATGAAGTATATTGCAGTCATAAAACAATATTGTCAACAATAGTTGACAATTTATGAACCCTATATTTTTCACTTTTTCTGGTTCCCTTTTTTCTTTTTATTTTATATATATATATATATACACACTTTTATATGTATATATACTCTGAACTTAAATATTATATATACATGGTAATGGCACTGGTTTTACCTCCACCCCCAAAAAACAACCAACAATAAGCTTGAGGACAAAAAAATTAATAATTACTCAGGAATTATGCATATGCTTTAAGAGAAGAAAGAGTCTGGACGACATTTAAATTAGAAATAGGCTAAAATCACCAATGTTCAGGTATAAAGAAAGTTCATTTTACTAGTTCAGTTCCAGATTCTCTTGCCTTGCTTTATTCCCTTGTTCAAGGCATAGTTGTTTTATCTTGGCTACATATCTTTGGCTCTCAAAATGCAGAGTTCAGAGAGAGGGAGAGATGTTTGTTTCCCCTTGTAGGAAGCCATGGAACAAGCCTCCAGGTTGCTTTTTCCCTGCAGGGCTTCTTTATAGTGCAGCATTTTGCTTTCCCACAGCACTACAACAGTAACAGCAACCATATGTATGCAGACTGTATCCCACAGAGCCCCATAATTCCCATTTTATAAATGCAGCAATTACACAGAGGTTAAATAATTTGAACAAGAGGAGATTCATTATCAGTCTGGGTGAAGACGACATGGAATTTAAGTGCAGGCCTGCTCATGATTCTTGAGAAGTTTTTGGACAAAATCTTGACAGCAGAAGCATTTAAATGTAAACATGTAAATATCATTATCTACCATAAGCATTTCATGACCTCTAATACATTCCACTGTTGGTACCAACAGGCAAAAAGGTTTCCGTCACAGTGTGATCTGTCTAGAGTTTTTAGAAAAAAAAAGAAGTCAGTAAGGTATTAACAACCACTTCAGTCACTACCTTATAGCCATTGTAGACATGAGCTGCAGAAATCAATTCAGTGTCCTTGCTCAGATCCCCAGACTCTCCGGGGGTTTCTCATCAGCCTCACAGCCCTACTCAAGTCCTTCTTCTCTCCTACCATCTCTCGTGCTTCCTATGGCACACAGCTATTTATAAAGAGAAACCAACATATATTGTAGCCATCTACAATGTGTATTATCCTCTCTAATTTCAGTTCGACCACTCTCATCCATTCTGAGCCTGCAACGAGTTACAGGGATTCCAGAAGGGACATTGGGTGAGTTCTGGATGGAAAGCTTATGGAAAGTGTAGGTAAGCTTGCAGCTATATTCCCCAAAAGATAAGAACATTAGGTTTTATCCTTCTGGACTTTTTTTAGAGCGCCCTGGATAAACAACTTTGGCAGATGAAACTCTAATAATTTTTCTCTCCTATACAGTAAATACACAGAAGGTTCTCTTCTATGAGACTCCATAGAAGAACATCAGACTGTAGTGGGTTTTTTTTGTTTGGTTTCATTTTGGTTCTGGGAGGGTGGTTGGGGTTTTTTAACACTTTTATTAAAAGGTTCACAGAAGTATAATGTGACATCTATGACTTTGTAGAGATATCTAAAATTTCCAAACTTCATTTTGGTTCTCAAATCTCAGTTAGAGAAAGCTTGTAGGAGACAACTACATTTAAACAGCAAATAAATTCTATAAGAAAATCTGCAGTCCAACTCATCCTTAGGAAGTTCATGAAGGGTGTGAGAACTTGATGCCATTACTTGGCAGTTAAAGGAATGATGTACCAAAGTCTATCAGACTCCCAACTATTTTGTAGAGAATGATCAAAACACAGAATTCATACAATTTAGTGGACAAAGTGAGCTTAAATGAAAATCTGCTGAATCCTTAACTTTGGAAATAAAGTTTCCTGTGCAACATTTGCTGTACATACATCTCCTTGAATTAATTTGATGTTTTCTTCATCCATCACACTTTTTCCTTCACCCTATCCATATTCCCAAATGTCATTGATTGCCGGAAGTTCCTTAGAGGACCACAGACATCCTGAAGCTAACAGGGTTGCACAAACCTGCAGGGTTGCAGGTTTGTTATACATGACAAAACAAATTGTGGAATGAGGTACCTAATCAGGCCTCATTAGTCTATGTTAGATAGATCACCTTTATAAAACAACTTTTATTTCTATTCCATGTCTTTTGTCTTTAATATAATGAAGCATCTACTTTAAACTCACACTTCAGAAAACACGGAAACTGTGGCAAAACTGTTAAAGACCGGTTATATACCACAAGCTAAACTATATACAACAGAAATGCAAATTGGATTCCTTCTAATAAATGTCATTTAGAAAAAAAACAAATTAAATTATGACTGGTTTTGAAAATAAATGGTAAGCATAACTTTCAGTGTTCTTATTACTGCTAGTATCAGCCTGCAAGATCATTAGAGACTAGATATGAATGGACAGACAACACCGAGTCGCATCTTGCATACAAATGTAATGAGACATTTATGCTTAGAGATCAATAGAAAGTTTTTCAGAAACTCTATCTTTGTCTAGTAAAGTAAATGAAGACACAGTCAATTATCCCTGAGAAAAAAAACTCCTCTAGTCATCTTTTAAGATTGCTACATGAGCAATAGCCCTTAATGATACTTTGATGGCAGCTCTGTAGCACCTGGAAAAGTTTCTAATGAAAAACCTGTCTTTATTATTTTATTTGGACAAAGTAATTTAATATTCCTTATCCAGAGAAAAAAATTTCATCAAAGACCTAGGAAAATCTTCTTTAACTCTAGATGTAAATGAAAGCTTAAAAGAAATAAACAAACTACACAGGCCAGCTGAAACCTTCAGGGTCAGGTTGGACGGGGCTCTGAGCAACATGCTCTAGTTGAGGATGTCCCTCCTCATTGCAGGGGGGTTGGGCTAGATGAACTTTAAAGGTCCCTTCCAACCTAAACTATTCTATGATTCTATGCCTCTAAAAGGCAAGAAGGACATACTTGAGTTATGAATACCTCAGAAGATTTAACTTGAACTAGAAATGATGGGAAATAACTTTTCTTTTTAAACTGTTTTTGAGTAATTTTAGCTAACTGCTTAAAATTAGGGTTCCTGTGAGTTGTTGCTTCCCTCCTTATGTTTATACAAATAAAATCATCAGCATTTTTGCTGCTGAATCCTGCATTTTTTGAACCACATTCACTGCAAGCCAGGACACAACAGGGGCAGGGGAAGAAATCAGGCTGGTTACCTCCTCCTCCTCCTCCTCCTGACCTGTGAGACTGGGATCCAGAAGAGGTTAGCTGTTTCCTAATTAATTTGATTTTTAAAGTTGTTGTTCTTATTAAATATCACTGAAATTAGCAGCATTTCTTGCCAGCCAATTGCTTTTATTGTTCATTCTGGAAATATCTAATCAACGAGAACAGATTTTTCTATCAAGTCAGCTGGGAAGTTTATTTCTCATGTCCTTACATCAGATTATTATTTTACAGTTACAGACAGATTGTTATCAGCCTTCAGAGGCTTTAAAAATAATACAATATGGTTCCTGGCACTCCCAAGCAGACTGAGAAATGCCACCCATACAATTAGCAACACATTTTTTACACAGCAAGCAAGAAGATTTGTTCTACAGATGTTTCAGAGTTCATTCTGCAGTAAAACCTGGCACAGAACAGAATCACTAATGCACTAAGGCATGAGACTTCTGTACTGAACCTTACAGCAAATCTGCAATACCTTTGCTGCTTACTGGTGAGAAATAGGATCACTTCAAATATCCCTCAGGATATCTGACTTAGGACACTTCACAAGTACATGCCTACAGCTGTACTTCACTAACAAATTGCTCTTAGTATTAACAAGGTTAGGCATTACAGAATATTGCAAAGGTATACCCTGCTGATGAAAAGCCTAGGCCTATAAGCACACAGTGTTACTGATACAATTGCACATGCTTCATAGATCTCTATTTACAGAGCTGTGAGGAGGAGCAAAATATCCCACTTCTAAATAACCCTCTTGGCATGTACAGAGAGTCTGGAAGTTGTCTGTGATAGATGAAGGTGACATGACTTTCCAATTAAAAAAAAATTTTTTTAAATCAACTTGAATGGCTGAAGAGTCAGCACTATTATACCTAAGGGACACAGTAAGCATTCCTGATTTATAAATACTCAGGGTTCCTAAAGGGAAAGTTTTGCTTTTCTGACAGTGACCATACTTACGGCTGACAGTTGAGGAGCTGTCTGATTAGCACAGTAAATGTGTTTATTTTTAAATGCCAAGGCAAACTTTCCTAATCCATGAGATCTCAATGAACAGAGAAAAGTCTTTCAGTACAAAATTTAGAATTTGTGGAAGAAGATAACTGCCTAAGTGCAATGATAGCAAGCACCTAGAACAGTCAATTCTGGACACAGGAAATAATCTAGTAGTGAGGGTCATCTCAGATTTCTTTAAAAGGAAATTACCCTTGTGTTATTGTTATTACTGAAAGACATGGGACTTGTTCATTTACCAGATGAACCAACAGTAGTAAAAGAATACCTGTCTGCATTCCTGACTTCTGCTGAACTGCAAGCTGCTGATATATTTTTCACATCTATGCAAAGGCACAAAAATACAGTTCCAAAAAACATAGAACCAATCAGCAGACTTGGGACATTTCAATTGGTTTGAAAAGAAATAAACTACTACTTTTAATAACTAAAAGCTTTTACAAAGACGTAAGAGTTAAAAGTGGGAGATACAATCTTCTCAATTTGCAGGAGCCTTTGAAATAGCAAATGAAACATTGTCTTTCAAAGGTGGTGGTGATGTCAAATATTTTACAACTGAAAGGTAAATTTTCTTCTGGATTCTTGTGCTCAGCCTGAGAATGCTATCTAAGAGCAGAAGCTGAAGAGACTAAGAAATATGTAAAGACATGGAAAGAATTCTAGGTGAGGAGACACTAATAGAAATATAGTTAGTAAGAAAATAGTTGTGGGCATCCATTATTATCCTCACAGTGGAAATACAAAAGAACATGCCATTAAAATGAACCCCAGTAATTGAAATTACAGTACTTCCCCCTCCCTTTCAATGCATTAATTGCCACTGGAACTCAAGTTCACAACACATCTGAGACCAAGAGATTAAAACAAAGACTGGACAGCCAGACAGTTACAGAATTCTGAAAACTGCCTAATGACATTAGGTGCCCAATTTTCACCAAAATGTGCACAGAAACAAAATTACTAAGGAATATTTTCATCTATTAGCTCATAGGAGAAGTTATTTTACTCATCCATAAAAGAAAAACACTATGAACTGTTAAAAGACTAGTTATGGTTATTCCTGCCAAGAAAAAGGTTCCTACTCCCATCTCACCCGCACACCAAAGTTAAGCATCTACCAAAAGGTGCTGCCTTCTCTATGATACAACTTTGTGCAAAGATCTAAGTTTTCATCGCTAACAGCTCTTTAAAGGTCTCCATCAGCCTTTAGACATAAAAGCTCTAAATTTTTATCAATCTTCAGTTGTTTTAGTTAAGATTAACATACTCAGTTCACATATTCAATTGTATCAAATGGAACATGAATCTGAACAGTTTATTACTACCGTCTTAATTTTTTTAATTCTTAATTAACTAAATGCAATCCTGCTAAAATTCCTACATCATTATTTGAATTGGCAACAAAGCAATTCCTGAACGTGGCAGTAAGACTAACTTAACGGTCCAAAGACTGCTTCAGGCTTGAAGCAGAAATTATACATCGGTGACACTGAATTAGCAGTTGTCATTGGGATTTTGGAGACCCTCTGTGCACAGGTACCTTCTACTAACATTAATGGGGTTACCAATACATTGAGAGGAAAGTTGGCCCCACTATGCAGACTGTTGAAAAAGATTAACTGATTTCTCACGCTAGATGGATGGAGTGGAAGTTTTCAACACTGATTCGCTGAAGAATATAAGAGCACACACTGCTATTAAATGAACACATGGCACAGAAAAAGATTGAACACCGGCCTTTGGAAACAAGGAGCTACAAAGACCAATACCATACTCTAGGAATCCTCTCCTTCAGAGTTTGGACAAACTACAGATCTGGCGATAAGGCTACGTGGAGTTGATCCAGGTTTCTGCCATGGATGCATGCATGATTAACCACACACACCCCTGAATCTCTTCAGGGAACAGTAGTGCCATCTAATACAGGAGCCATCTAACACAGGTGTCCAAATTAGAAGACTGCACTCCTCATATTCTCAACAGAGCCTTCAGAGGACTCACAAACCTAACTGTATCACTCTCCATTGAATATTAATGAAGCCCAGACTGCTGCTGCAGTTGCTTAAGTATAAGTGGTTACATTTCCACTAGCAGTAAAATACAGACTATTTTTTCAAGTGTACAGGAAGAAAAACCACTGAGTAAGTATCAAATGAAAAACCACAGAATACCTCTCATTTGAGTAAAGGCAAAACAACACAGTTACATACAGATGTCAAGGCTACCCAGCATCACCCTTCCTGATGAATAAAACTTAAAATGAAAGAACAGCTCCCTGGAAAATTATTACCTGCAGGGATATCTCACCACCAGGATTTGTAGCAAAGGTTGTAAGATGGAGAAGTCTGAAAGTCTGAATGCCAGAAGACATACATATGCACTCTCCCTTCCTGGAGTATGTCTCACACATCTCATCAACATCCATAGGCACATTTAAGAGGCAGAATGTGACCATTTAGAAACACTGAAGTCACATGGCGGGGCAGAAGAGCCCAAGAAGTACAGTACACTGTGTGTGATACATGTATGTCAGAGGAACATGGAAGAGGATGGTATTTCTGAAAGAGCCTTCTAAGTAACAGCATAGAAAACGTGTGCCATGCAGGTTTGTGACAACTCTAGTGACTGAGAATTTCTAACTTGCGTTCATTCAAAAGCAATGAAATATCATAAGTCCCATGTCACGTGAACAGTAGTGGCTTTTACAGTAACTATAAAAGTGAGAGGATAGGAAAAAAAAAATGCATATTTTAAATACATTTTTCCCCATTAAATAATTTTGGCTTATCTTGTCACAAGGGAAAAAAAGAGAAAAAAAATCAAAATCAAAAAACCCCCACCCTGGTCAAGTTCCTTTGTGAGCTTTAACTTTTTTGATGCCTTCCTTGTCTTACCTTCCCTCTACTAAGACTAGAAAAGTGATACCACCTCTGATTTTTCTCTGACAATTGTTTGGTTACCCTTCTGGATGACTATTGCCTACTAATAGTGTAGAAATTTTGCTAAAGAATGAGAAGAGATACAGTATTGACTAGATGAGATTTAATTTTCACTGTCAGTCATAGCAACTCTTTTTCCTACCCAAATGGGCAATCCTATTTGGATCACCAAATGCTTGAACTGCCCCTGTTAATCTTGAAGAACACACCATTAGTGAACATCATGAATGAGCAGACATTGAAAAGATATGCAAAAAGAGCGGACCATCATTATGTTATGCTACTTTTAAGGCAGTCATTAATTTCACTATGCATTATGTGTTTTGCATATATATTAATTTAATAGAAGTATAATCCACATTTTGATACAGAATTTAGATATCTGGAAAGGGGCAATAATAGTACTTCTTTTTCCTGGATTCACAATATTGCTGTAAAATAAAGATTGGAGTGTGTTTCAAGATGTGCATAACAGAAGGGAAGTGCTATAATAACAAAATTATTTTCTTTGGTTAAGAGCTTTTTCATGTAAATGCATACAATAAAAAGTAAGACCATGTAAATAGCTGATAAGAGGCAAAAAATAGGGTCTATGTAATGCTACAGGATTTTTGACTCACGTGAAGAACTTCTATCCATATGAACTTGGAGAGAGAAAATCCATGAGTTTAAATATGCAATATTATTCAGAGGGTTTCTATTTTCCCTTTGCTTCCTAAAGAAGCTCTAAGTTGCTGGCCCCAGGAGAAAATTTTCCCTATCCACAGAGGGATAAACAAGTTCCTTATCAAGCATACTGATCAGAAATTCATCTCCTACTGCAACAGCGGAATTGCTCTTCTTCCCATCAGTTAGAGCAGAAACAATGGTAACCTAAGAACTGCAAAATTAGGTGTACATAGAGCTAGTTTTGCAACTGATAGCTCAAGGGCCAGGAACATTGCAGAGCACTACACATTTCAAGACCAGTTGATATAGGTAGTGTGTTTCTTCCTTTACATCCCCACCTCCTCCAAAAGGCAGTTAAAGGTAGCAACTCAAAACCACAAAAAAGAATATTTCTCTAATTCAGATAACAGGTGCTGTAAAACCACTGTTCAGTGGTAATCAGTCCCTAAATCAGTCTTTATCTGCATTATTTACTTTTAACAGTTCATCAAGTCTGATATAATAATGAATTGGATAATAAGGACCTAACAAAGTTTATAATCCTACTATGATAACTAAAGGGCCAATTAACACATATGAGGCTATCTGCAAAAAATCTGATTCCTAAATACAACGGTTTAGACATTAAAAGAAAAAACTTAAGGCTAGGATTCAAAATCTGAGGATCTTCGAGCTAATTATTATTAATTATTATTCATGTTTTCAGATTTTACTATACCTTGGCTCACAAGTCAATGAGCAGATTATCAAAGGTTGCCAATTAACCAGACTGAAAAATCAAAACACATTCAACCCAAACTAGATACTAGGGCTACATAACCTTATCTGTTCAACACCAGTGCCAACTTGATGAATCTCTGTAGACAACAGTTAAGTCATAATCATGACCATTAGCACTTTGATTCAAACGAATGAGTTATGTTTGCAAAAGCAAGATAAGACCATACGATGGTAACTACAGAAGCAATAAAAACAGATCAAATTTTCAATATTAAACTCCTTGTTAGTGACTCACAGAAGAGACCAGGTATTACTCGGTAAACAATTTGACTATGTTGAACCAACAGACTATGTATAGATATTGTCCCGATTCTCTTTTTATTTTTTGTTCAGGGCAGGCTACAAATCCAAGAACCAGAGAAAGCTTTGCTGTGAAATCTAGTTATAAAATATGCAGTGTTGTTGAAAGGTTAAATTTTGTCCAGCAGGCTGATAAAGCATCCAGTAATTTGTGATCAAGAGACAATTAATGTCAAAGCTGTTCTTGGGGAAAAAAAAAACAACATAAAAAACCCAACCAAACAAACAAAAAACCCCCCATCCAATTGCCAAAGCAGACAAAAGGAACAAATAGCTACTATGCATTAATGCTCTAAGCTTAGTGACAGTGAAATATTTCTTTTCAAGTTCAGCGTTCTTCAGATATAGCTGGATTTAGTTAAATTGTGCATATCTAATGAGAAAACATTTTCAAAGTGAGGACACTGTACCTATTCTTCATCTAACCTGCTGTCCTGTATCACATCCAGCTGCTGTGTAGAACAGGAATACTTGTACCTTTGGCAGGATATGGAACTAAAGAACAGTGGTACTTTTTTTTTTCTGGTTCCTTCTTTTCCCTTTTCACAGTTTGACAGAAAACAATGGATCAACTTAGTTTATTTCCTGAATTAGAAATAAAGTGTCTCTCTGGTCACTAGTTTTGCTTCTTTGTTCCCTTTTATCATCACATAGAGATGAAATATCCTGGCAACCAAAAATTACCACTAAAAATAACATGGAGAAGTTTAGTACCTCCCTGCTGCCCAGGGAGGCAGTAGCATAAGAACTACCATTTCACAATGCACAACCTGATGTTTTGGGTGCTTTAGCTTGTCTTTTTGTCCAGTGTAGGCTATTGGAAGGGCTACAGTCCCAACCCAAGTTCTTGCTCAATTCTCTCCTCAATATAAAACAGAAAAAAAATAATTATCACTCCCCTGTTGCTCCCAGGCATTTAAAAAAAAAAAATTACACGCAAACAACTTAGTACTAACAGGCAGTTAATAAACCAATATTTAGTTCCTGACAGCTCCTTGATTACAATTCTATGCTTTACCAAACACCACCTTCCCTTTTGACTCAGCACAGGGCTATTACTCACCCCTGGAGAGGAAAGGAAGAATTTAAGGATAGAAACAGCAAGCAGGAAGTTCTTTAAATCAAAGGAGGCAGAACTGGTTTACAAGAAAACACTGACACATCTCAAAACACAAAAGGGCAGGATGCCTTCTAATGCCAGTCTGTACTGCAGGGTTTACTCAAGGCTGAAAAAACGACTACTCATCTATCCAGTTCTCTGCCTGAGTTCAGAAACCGGGCAGTAAGTGGGAAAATCCTTTGCCTTTATTGTTTTTCTTACATTTCTCAGTTCTTAATCCCTTCTCCTCAAGCAGCAACAGGCTATAGTCTGATCAAAAGTAACCCCAAAGTACGTTTGTGATAAAGATTCTACAGCATTGGCTGCATCCCCTATGTCAGGCTGGGTTCTCACACTGTCCAATACAACCAAATCCAACGAAACTCAGCCCCCATGTGTAGACTATGAAAAGAGGGCAGCTTTTGCCAACAGAGTTTACTGGAAGTGTTACGTATACAAAATTCTCAGAAAAAATTTCCAGCTTTAGCTGACATTATAGAAGACCTAATTAAATTGTTGATTTCCCCCCACTCCAGACAAAGAGCTGAGTTAGGTCCCATCAGAGGTTTGCTGATAGAATATTTAATGATAACACCATAGAACTCATCTAGTTTGCTTATATCTGTAATGCAGACATTCTTAACTAAGAGCACTAGAGGGTCTGTGAATCGGAGATAAGATTTTATCCTCCAAAGCCTCTGAAGAAATGACTTTTCGACAGTTACTCATTTATGCAGCTGATTTTTGGTTGTTTTTGTTGGTTTTTTTTTTTAATTTGAAGGGAGCACAGGGTACATGGCTTGAATTTACCCCAGGACACTTGGCTATGACTCATCATAGTAATTTTGCTGCACTGTTACTTCTGAGCAAACAAGCATTCCCTGGGCAGATGGGTAGATGCTGCACATCAGTCCACGATTTAACAACAGGAGGAAAAGCTCACATGCAGCAATTTGAGTGTTTGAAATGTATGTGACTTTGCCAAGCACATATTCAGTACGCTAGATGCTTCGTTGGAGCCACTGCGCTCATAGCCATGGGCCTTACTTGCACATGCACGCTTGGTATGTATGATACTCCTAGATGTGGTACAGTTCAGGCTCTAGCTCCAGTCAGGCTGCTCCATCAATCTGAAAATCTGGACAAACGTATCAAGGCTTCACGTTTCTCTACTCAGATTTCTGGGAGAAAGATGGGATGTATTCAAGGTGTATGAGTCAGAGACACAAAGGGAAAGGCAGAGAGACAGCAACATATCCCAAGTTTCTCTCCTTCTGCAGCAGCTCAGCTTAAGCTCAAAGACTGCATCTGATCTTCCCACAGCAGCCACTAAAAACTTTCCTACACCAAAACCAAAAATCAATATTCATATCTCTGCGGATGGTGGAACAGAAAAGTGAGTAACCCATGGAGGGAAAGCAAATAAAGAGAGACAGAATAAAAAAAAGCAATTTCATGAGACATGACATTCAAGATTGACTGCCCTCAGGCACAGGGAAGGACCTTAAAGACGTTAAGTGGCAGTTATACGTATGACTATGTGCAGAGACAGTGAAACACACATAGGTCTGATGCTGACTGCGATGAAGTCAAAGGGAAAAGCCACCTTTGACTTCTACGACACAGGATTAAGCTCTCAAATGGATGGGCTTCTTGTACATACAAATTTAGACATCTGTAATTATTGCAGAAAAAACACACTTCATCCCTCTACAGGTTTTCATGAACATGCTTCTCGCATCACTCAAGAGGTTTTTTCATATGAGACATCTCCAGACTTACACTGCTTGAATAGATGACACTTCCATGAAAAGTAATTGGACATGCATTCTTTTTGGCAATTTCAGTCTGTCAACATCTGTTTACACTGACTTCATTTAAAAAAAAAAGTTTCTTATGGCAAATATATTTTTGTCATCAGCTAGAGTTCATCATGTAATTGCAGACAAAACTTGGACTTGCTGCAAGCCTGAGAATTTTATAATTAAACCAAAATATGTGTATACACACACACATACACATGCAGAATAGACAGTGACAGCATACCCTGTTTTGTGTTTGTTTGGAGGGTCTTCCCCCCCCCCCCATTATCATGCAAGGATGTTACTTTCTGACACACGTATGCAGCAATGCATGGCTGTAATCAGCTCTGCCCTTGGACACGCATTCTGGACAACAGCTGTGAGAAATTAAAGGTTCCCAGTGGCAAGAGGGAGAAGGGAACTCCACAGCTCTATGCTGATTAATTAGAAAATGGTTTCTCCATGATGCTGGATTCTGCGGTTGATATCCTCAAAATTAGTTTGGGTAGCACATATTAAATCCTATCACCTAAAATAAAAGACAAGACTAAGCTAACCTGCTCTGTCAACATCTATGGTAGACATAGTCTCCAGTGCTTATTTCATGCAGCATGATTGTCTGCATCACCTCAAGACTACCCTAGAAGTAAGCCAAAAGTAGTCCTTGTTGCTCACTCCAGTATTTTCTTCCACAATTAAATATAAAGATGACACTTGTTTTCACAAACTTTAAATGACGAGGAATTACTATCAGCAAATATTAAACATTTCACATTACAAACACATTGTTTTGCCCATTTTCTCACATGTGCCAATAGTTTTACCTACCGCTAGAGCAGCCTGCTGGATATCCTGCTAACTCAATGCAAAGCACACTACAAGCTCCATGAGGAATGGCATTTCACGCTCGCTGCCTGAGTTGGCTGCAGTTCCGAGCCCATGACAGGATGGCTGCGCTGTTATGCCTCTCAGTTTTTTGAGTGAGACTGCAGCTTCCACATGTGCACATCCAGGTTTCTAGAGTGACTCCATGAAAGATAAGTGACTGATGTTTAAAAAGTTTCAACCCAGACCCTAAAATTCCATTGCTTTAGAGATACTATCACACAAATCCCAGAGCAGGTATGTCACAACACTAACAAAGTATCACAATGTACTCAGCTACAATGCTGCACATCTATTCCAAACACATCGCTGTCGTGTACACAGATCTGGAGATATAGGTGATAGCTGTCCACAGGGACACAATTATTTTCTAAGATCATTATTCTGCTACAGTTAGCATACAAAAGAATACAATTAAATCAACTTGCTGTATAGTTTGCCCTTCCTGAACTTGTCTGGTTCTAGGATTGCTACCGTTACTCCTCTGAGATTTACTAGCACATTGCTCATAGCCTGAAGAGCACATGGCACAGGAGGAACAACCAAGCAGACTTTGCACATTGTTCTAGTAGATGGGTCAGAGGCACTCTCACCTTGCTTTTAAACAAAGGAGAAAAAAAAAAACATTGGGCCTTACAACTAGTTTTTAATCACAATGTACTTCCCATATCAAGTGGGAACCCTGCAGGAAGACTGACATGAGCCCATGAGATGCAGTCATTACACACCACTACCTTCAACAAGAGTTTTATTTCTGAACCAGGATCCTTTCTTCCTCCACACTCAGCAAAAAGATTATAAGAAAGCCTTAAAGTCTTGTTTGTAAGGAAGGAAAAGATAACCTATAAAATAATAATGTTCTCTAATTCTCACAGATATTTACAGAAAGTGTTCCCCTGGCCTTAGGGACTGAGAAATTTGACCCACAATAACAGGTTCATTTCTCACTTTGCTCCAAAGCACTTCAAATGGCCTAATTAAACATATGCAGTAAGTGTCATAAGGTCTGTCTCTAACTGTTGCACCTCAGAGGGAAAAAGAAAGTGTGAACATCAAGTTCTACAGAAGGCATGCAAACAATCTGTCTATAGAGCTGATGCACTGGAGAGAAACATTCTGTACTTCATTGCTTTGATGCTGACAATTAAGTGCAAATTGCTTCCACTAAAACAGAAATATCTTAAAACTACTGGGTTAAGAAAATCAGAATATAAAAAAAAATTATTTTGATCCATTTTGCCTATATTTTGATGTTTATAGCAGTAGCAATGAAAATACCATTCACGTATATTTAACAGGTTTAGAACAGCTATTTCCCTAAATAAGAGAAAGTTATTTGGCTTGGGTGAACCAACTCTCTTAAAATGACAGTCTTTAACCCTTCCAACTCAAACACTCCTTAGAGTTAACTCATATTGATTCTCCATCCTCCTCCTGCCTTTAAAAAAAAAAGCACTCAACAGTTACACTAATTGGCCTCTAAATTTATAAATGCTGTGACATCAAAGGTTAATGTGCACTGTCCTTTTGTTTTTTCAATGAGTTTCAAACTGTGTGCTGGTAATAGCCAAAAAAATCTGACCATTTTAGACTGTGATAAATTAAAGATGATGCTTCTAGGCACCTCTCAGGCCTCCACTATAGAGTAATAGCCATTCACTAAAGCAAAAACTGGTGGTAGAGTAAAATCTCCCCTTCAGCATTTTTACATGAGTTCTTGATTTGAGTTTCCTTAAGGAGCAGAGGCATCTCTTACCAGAATTGGCTCTCTTACCAGAAGTGGCTCACAGCTTCAGATTAGCATTGGCCCTTCTAACAGCAGTTTCACAGCAACCATCTTTGCCAAAAAGTATGTTCCTCTGTGACACTAAAACTAAAACCTAACTGGACATAAATACATATAACTGCTTCTATCATCCTTAGTCCATTTTACCCACGCCAACTCACAGATAATGTTCTAGAAATCACAGAAAAATTTAGGTTGGAAGGAAGGTGACTAGTCCAGCTTGCTGATCAAAGCAGATCTAATTTTAAAGTTAGCATAACATAGTTTCATTTTATAATAATAAAGTTACCAGAGACCTTAAGGCAACTAAAGCATATGCTTACACCCACTCTTTTCATTTCTTGCCCAAAACCATGAAGTGAGGTATTTTCATTGGTAGTAATTCCTACAGAAGTTTATAAGGTAACTTCAGGGGTGGGGAAAGGGCTTATATACTTCTCCCTTCCCAATCCAAAACATTCCCTCGTGATAGCTGTGGGTTCTGACTTGAAGCTATCTCAGCCTCCAGTCAATACTAAGAGTTGAAATTATGCTCATGAAGGCACGATTGACTTAAGGTATTTTAGCCTTGGTTATGTCAGATGATACACCTTGGTTTTCTTGGCTGTAAATGCTAGAAGCCAGTCTAGCAGATAGACAGCCCCAAATGCTTTATTTCAACTTTACCCTTTGCCTCCTGGCAAAATGTTGCAGAGAAGTAAATTAATACAATAGAAAGTTGCTAAAAGGTCTTCAAGTTGTTTCTTTGAAACCAGCTGGCAACGAGAACCATACAAATGAAATGACACTCACTTTGAGGAATGCCATGATCAAGATAGAATCAAAACCAGGTATTACATACAAAAGGAGTAGCAGCTTATGATAGGCATCCAAAGGGATGCCCTCTCAAGGAAGAGAGGATTAAAGAGTATATCTTTGGGAGGCGAAACACAGCTACAAGCTTTCCCTATCCTGATAATAAATGCAGTATTAAAACATTGAAAGTTTTTCCAAAACTACATTTAACATTTATTTGGTGGGTAAAGCTGACCAGGCTTAGTTCTCTGTAATTTAATGATACTGAAGAGAAAATTGGAATGACTATAAGACACTTACCAGATGACTGTAAAGATCAAAACAGTACATTTCACTATCAGTTTTCATGGGTATTATGTAACTCATCTGAAATCCTACTCTCAAGGCAAAAAGTGTTTTTAAAAAGTGTTCCTCCTCCCCCTCTCTGACAGTTACTAAAAGATCAAGGGAGAAATAGACTTGCACAGAATTAATTCTGACTCATTAAATGAAACTTTTTAAGAGTCAATGAAACAGTATTCACCTATTACAGTTCATCATCTCAAAAAAATGCAACCTCTCAGATATGGCAGCTGCACTGTTTCTCAAAAATCTCCCTCTGCATTCACGGGGATCATCACTGCTAACTCCATCTCACACATTTTATAAGCCTTTATTCAAAGCAAAGCTTTAAGAAGCAATAAAGTTTCATAGCAATCTGTTTCCTATTATCCACATTACATTTTTCTATGTAACATGAATTTACCTTTCTGAACAAGAAAGATTGAACTTTTCATTAGTCAAATAACATATCTCACAATTATCAGGTGAAATAGAATCATCAACTAGTTTTATACCACAGATGTACTTGGGGAGAGAAAACAGATTCACTAATTATCTCTAGCAAATCCCCTGTGAGGTTCCTATAGGACACTTACATGCTCATAAACCAGCAGCAGTGCAATATCCCTGTAGGGAGTTTGTTCTCAGCAGTTAATCATGAAGGAGTAAAATTTAGAAAATAACTCTTCTCATCACTATTCCAATCTGAAATGGATCCTACTAATGAATTTATTGCAGCAATTCACGGTATTATATTTTTAGACACAACTTCCTAGCGAGATATTCAAATTGTGGTACGACTAACATTTACTTCAGCAGGCCTACCTTTGCATTGTGTGGTCTGCTAAAAACTACAGATCGTATTGAGGTAAGCATTAGGCCTTAACATGCTGCCATTTTTTTCTTTTTTACTATGGTGAAGATTCAAATAGAAAAGAAACCTCATTAATCTACATATATGTATATGGTACACAATAAACCTACTGTTAAACCAAAGGTAATAATTTTGCTAAAATTGTACAGAAGCAAAAGTCCAGTTGAAAAAAGAATAATTTGAATATATATCCACGTGACTCAGTGATCTTAAAAATTTAATACAGGGAAGAAACATCAACTCAGAATATATTAAGCCTGTTCCACATTATCAGCAAGGTTGACTGTCTCTTGGTGCTGTAAACTAGAGATGCATAGAACAAATCATAAAGCTACTTCACCAAATTGACGTTTGAGTTTTAAAACAGATAATTACACTCATATATATGATCATTAGAAAGACAGAACTCTGCCAACACCAGACAATTCAGATCACATTTCAAAGCAACTGCTTCAGGGCAAATCTTGTTATAAATATCGCCAAGAGGAAAGACATACAATAGCATGAAAACCCTTGTAAACATTCAAGAAGAAATACATGCTCAGGTGAAGCCAAATGAATTGAACTGCCTGGAACTAATTTTAAATGCATCAGACTTCCCCTCCCCCACTTTTAAAATTTTATTTCCTAGTTGCAAATTTTAAAAAAAGATAGCCTTCAGATGCACACTGGCAGCTCTGCCTTGGACAAGTAGCACTTTATTGTATCTTCAACCTCTTTACTAAGATACTAACACAAACAAATGACAAATCTTCAGATAGCAAACTTTTTTTATTCCCACTTACCTCATCAGCAATAGCATAGCTCCCTGCTCTTCCTAGAAGATACAGTTTTCTGCTGTTTATGTTTTTCTTTTTGCCCCCTGGAGCAGGGGACATACAGATTTCTTGACCTGAACAGCCCTGAGCTTTGCTGGTTGGGTCTTCACAAAAGACCTGAATT
>NW_010563572.1:5064-28356 GCF_000687285.1 Phaethon lepturus | reverse complement strand
GCTCGTTCCCTGACCCTCCACCATTACAACTGCAATCCAACCTTATCAGACCTGCAGATTACTGCAGTCTCAGCCTAGTATTTCATAAGCTTCCAGCAGATTTACTAGAAATACTGTGCATTTCATGAGGCAATATAATGTTGATGAACAAGAGTTTGCTTTTTAATACAGAAAAAAGAAAACCGTTTCCATGATTCCTGTGTGTTTGAGAAAAGGGGCAATCTTTCACCTCAGTCAAAAAGCTGAAATACATGTCAAGTTGTTTTGCTTGCCTCAGTGAAAAAAAATCCAGCAGGGTAAGCAGCCTCACAGGCATGCTGGAGCGCAGGCTGAGCAAGGTTGCATGCTGCCCTTCTCAGGCACACCACTGCCAGAAGAGTTACTGCAGGCCTTGAAGCAGCACTAAATGCAATGCAAATAGTGAGCAGAGCAAGCTAATGTTTACAGTTACATACCCATTAAAGAAGGCGCATATACTCTAAAAAGCAGACTGCCCAAAACATCAGCTGTCACCCACTGAATAAGTATAAAATTTATTTTTAAGTCTTCAATTCTGTGATTAAGTAATATTGACTTTGCAGGCCCTCCTTAAGGCTTCTAATGGATAGATTTGATGTGCAATCTTCATACCGTTTTTTGCTGAAATTTTCCAGGAATGCGCGGTGAGACACCTCACAAAAATGGAATGTTTCAGCCCAAAGTTTGTCAAAGTCATAAGGAAATGGGGAGCTGTTTTACAATGCAAGGCACCAGACAACCATAACAAACTATTCTGTAATGCACACAAGTACTACAGTACAACATTACTCCATCTTGGTTGTCTCTTTTCAGAGCCCAATTCCAGTGTCAACTGTAATGCGTTTTTTCCCAGTGGCGATCCTAACAGGCAAACGCAAGGTGCTTCCTCTTCCGTGGATTGGAGTGCTGGGTTTGTGCTGATTGCCACCAGCCCTATCAATGCTTAGTGAAAAAGCAAGTAATTTAGAAAGACTTTACTGAAGTCACCAGTGGTAAACCTCTGACTGGGGAGGGCCTTGCTGTAGGAACTTCCCTGTCCAGGACAATAACAAATGTGTATTTCCAAAAGGAAGTGAAACTATTTTGTATGGCTGTGCAATGGAAAAAAAACTGTACTGAGTCGTGACGAGGAGACTTCTAACTGCTTCTACACCAAGAAAACACCAAAAAGTAACAGAGACTCCTCCATTTATCATCTGCCTTCCTGTTTCATCTACTCCAACTGTATTCTTTCTTTCAGTATTGTGGGCTAAGTTTCAGCCACCTGAAGTTAGCCATAAGAATATTAGTTCTTATTAGTTTATTTTACTGTGTTAATCCACTGTTTTCCAGCACATAGGATTTTTTTTTTCTCTGCCCACAGGAGTTTGTGTCATTCTTTGTTTTATTTTAAATTTGTTCTTCAATAAATCTAGACAAGAGTTAAAAAGTAAAGGAAATAATACAGATTACTCTAGGTCTCCATGCCATCATTTCTGTTCAATGATGTGCCTGCAATCCCTCAGCATATCCATTATTCTAGTTTGAAATACATTTCCAAGCAGTTTTTTAAGCTGCTAGTACCTTGCACAGGATAACAGAAAGAAGGCATTACCCCACAACAGGAAAAAGTTTAGGAAGAAAATTATTCATATGCAGATAACTGGATGGGGACCATCGTATCATATCTATCCACACGTTCTCAGTACCATATGCAAACACCTCTTAAATCAAAAACAGTAATTAGGCAGCCAACAACACTGCAGCTGAGGAAAGGAAGAAAAAGTATTTAACCGAGAGGGAAGTTCATGTAGGCAGAAGTTGATTTTGTTCAGTGTGCAACAATGTCCAGGACATTTCACGCTCACCGGGGCAGCCACTACAGCTTTGAGAATGAGCGACCAGAATTACAACTCTCTGCCAGGATCAAGGACTTCCATGAAGCAGAAGAAAGAAAAGTTGAAAGGTGTTCTGCCAGTTTGGATTGCTTTCAGGCACATGCTGTTCCGTAACAAGCCAATGACTGTGTATTCATCTGTGCGGGAGGGTCCTGTGTCATCTCTAAGGATGGTTCATCTGAAAACACTATGAGGGAACCTATTACTAGCAAACAAGAAACCAGAAAGCCACTGGTGTTGAAGAGAAACAATTTAAAAGGTACATGGCTTGTGACTATTTTTGCAATGAAAGATCATGATTGCTGCATTTTGTGGAACCAAAAGATTACAGACAGTGTTGGTATGAACTGACTGAGGATCCTGACAGATGCTAAATGTGCTACATTTGAGACCCCAAATACCCATCCCAGAAAAAAGATTTTCTAGGTCTCCACAATCTGTGGATATTTCAGTAGACCTGCTCTTGCTTCACATGCACAGCACTACATGAAGTAAAACAAAGACTCGATCTGCCTTCTTTGGAAAAAGGAGGACCTCTGTTACCCAGACACTTTTTTTTTTTAAGCATAAAATAATTGTATTTTATCCTAAAGAAAAAAGCTTTAAGGAAATCACGACATAGTCCTTTATTGGACACTATGCTAGCTTCTTAAGCACATTTTGCAAGAGAACAACAAACAACTATCTAGAGCAACTGCATTTGAAGAAAACAAGATGGAAGAGAGATCTTTATCTAAAGGAGGTTACTAAAATGGCATTTGCCTTATTTCATATGAAACAACTTACAAATACAGGCTAAAGTGTTTATCTGAACTTTAACTCAATCTGACACAATCCATGATAGACTTTTTCTTTTTCCTTTTTGTTGTTGTTGTGGGTTTTTGTTTGTTTGTTTTTAAAGTAGGCCAAAACAGCAAAAAATTAACAGAAGTTTTAGAATCAACTATTTCAATGTTTGGGGAAAAAATAGAATGGCATTTCTTGATTAAAAAGAAAGTTTACAGAATTTTTTCCAGTCTTATTTCCCACAAACATGCACACACTCAATTCTAGTTCCAGTATTTTTTAAGAGAATTGTTAATGAATGGACAGTTACTTATTTAAAAGCATGATTAGAAAGTCCATCTCATAATGACTGCATGATTCTCAACTATAGCACTTAATCTTCTTGTATAAATACCAGTCATACTTGTCCCATAAGAACTTTTTCTTAAGCACTTAAAATTCTATTATACTATTTAAATCAGAGGTAGAAAAATGCGATACAAAATGTAAAACAGTATTAGGAAGTGGCTGGAGAACAGCTGCTTTGCTCTGTATCTTACACCTTCAAAATGGAAATCTGAAGCAGAGAAAGATTGACTCATAATAGCAGTTGATGAATACATAAGTAGGCTGCAATTAAGTAAGTAGATATGTTGCTTTTTTAAATTTCCTTTCTGTATTACATCCTTTCTCTATTATCTCATGTTGCTCAGTCCAACTCTTCTGACAGGTATTGACAGCAATAGCCAAAAATACCACAGGTTTTCCTAAAGAAAACCCTCCCAATACTGACTGCTAAATCCAGCGGTGCGTGTCAATTTGATGACTCGCGCCTCTTATTTCATTTTAATCTCCTTTCCTTTCATGTTGAGGACCTGAAGTTTTACAGTTTCATTACAGCCTGTTCCTTTGCCTTCCCTCATATACCCAAGACTAAATAGGACAAGTAGGAAGAGCTGACACTGGCTGTCACCAGCAGCATTTGTGCTGTTGTGATAGCAGGTTTTAACAGTTTACCATTTCTCTAGAGCTTAAACAAAAGGAACAGACAGGAACAACTCTCAGTAATGCCACTCCGCTTGCCACAGAGTAGTAAGATTTAAGAAGGAAGTATCTTATTTCCTCTTTCCTTTTCCTTCCTTCCCTACAATGCTAAAGTCTGTAGAAATCAGAGGCATAGCCACATTCCCATTTTAAGCTATGTCTTAAACAGAACCAAAACACACATTCAAATCCAAGACTTGAGAGCTTGATATTGTGGTTTTTTACTTTCCTGCTCAAACAGAATGGCTACACTTACATGTGGCCATGATTAAGGCTGCTCTGTCATTTATGTTATTTAAGATAACCATACCAGTTTGGTTTTTCATTAGTCATTTAAAGGTCAGACCAGTTTATCTTGTCATGTGTTTTGGTAGAGACTGGAACTCAACTTGGACAGATAAAAGATATTTTTATTACATATTTCCATTAAACATCTGCAGCTGCCTGTGACTTAGATTGGGTTTGGATACTTAAACACAGCCATATGAACTCCAGCATGCAGGCAGGCCTCCAAAGCATCTAGTCGTCTTTAAAAAAAACAAAACAAAACAGTTCCTAGAAATTGCAGTACTTCTTTCAGGACTAGTAGTGCTAAATCAACTACTATGCACAGTTATAATTTAAAAGATGGTGGGATCTAAAAATTTACTCTCGTGATGGTTGATATTCTTTGACGTTTGTGGACTTACACCTACAAATGTGCAAGTCTACGGTTGTAACATGAATCCAGTTCTCTTCTCATTTGTCCACATAAACGTGAGAGGGGAAAACAGAGTACATGCTATACTAGCGTATGGTATGTGTTTTCCAAAAGCAAACCAAAGCTAGTTGCTCTAGGCACTTTGACATTCATGAACATAGTATACTTCCTACTCTAAGTCCTCAACTCAATGATCTATATCATACAGCCACCTACAGTAATCAGGTCATCAGTGAACTTGAGAGGTTAGAGCAGCATTTCTTCACAGAAAATTGGGTTTTTTGGTTTTGCAAAAGATTATTTACAATATAATTAGCTTCTGACAGTCAAATTAATTCCAGTGGGTTTTGTTTTTTAATATGTTGCAATGAAAACAACTTAAACTCTGAAAATGTCAGCTAATTGTCAAGCTATATTTAACTACCATGTTTCTCTTATGAGGAAACATCATTTGAATAAACAGATGGTGTTGCTATGGGGTTGCCGTCATTAGTAGAAGCTGTAGAAGCACACATTTGAAAATGGCAGATATAAAGGACAAGAAAACTCTATGTAATATTGGGCATTTCCAGAAGCAAAACCACAGTTATACTAAATCTTAGTTTGTTTCATTCCTCCACTCAATAACGTCGTTTTACTGTCAGGGTTGCTTGAATTCCTGAGAACTAAGCAAGAACTGAATCTTGCTAATCAATTCTCAATTATTTCGGGAGTATTAGCTTTCCTAGCTCCTTTGCTTCCTCCCCTGAAATCCCTGGGAAAGTGAATGTATAATTTTGGTTACTACATCAAATCATTCATGTAGCTGGGAGTCTGTTGAAAATAGATTGTCATGCTATTTCAGGAACATGAACACCACTGGCTAGCTAACAGTATTTAGTCAATGTTATTTATATGTTATTTAAACAGCTAGTATGGAATAAATAAAAAAAGCTATGAAAATAAAGAAATAGATAGAGTATTCCAGTTCATCCAAAGAAATGCAAACAGAAAGACTGTAAAGACATTTATGATACATGTCATTACTTGTATTAGGAGTTGAACTTTACTAAAAATGGACATCACACTAGGAGAGAGAGACTGTCTTATTTCCAAGAATTGTTTTAAAACTGCAACAGCTAGAAATTTCCCAAACTACAACAGAATTTTCATCTGCTTAAGCACTCAAACAAATAACATTTCAAACTCCAATTTAGTACCAAGAGAGAATGAAAAGGACAATATATTTCATCAGCTGGTTATATGTTAATCATAATTCAAGAATGCCGAACATAATTTTGACATTATAGTTGTGGATTACTTTGAGATTTGAAAAGTTATCGGCTAGATTTCATTTTGACCTTGCTTGTATTTCACTCATGTACATGTAGAAAAACAACAGCCGTAACCAATCAGTTCAGCAACTGAAAGAGCATTTCCACAAAACTAATTCTGATATGTAGGAAGGACTGTGATTATTACTTACTTCAGAATTTCTCTAGTGTACTAACACAAGGATGGACCTGCAGGAAAAGGCTTAAACTCCCTTGAAAACCTTACCACTAACATGCCGATGCACTACAAAGTCTAGCAAAGCCAGATGAGTTGCTAGGAAAGATTAAAATATGGCAAACGGGAAAATCCCATTACTTACATTAATGGCCTCATCATAGTTCAGTGTCAGAATCTCAGTGAACTTTAAGACAAATGATAGCATTTTATGTACAACCATCACCAAGGCAATGGGAGTATGGAAGTACTGAGCAAAATGAGGGCACAATAAAAAAAACAAACCCCTGTAACAAGTTAAATTGAATAAAAACCAGACCATCAAAATATCAATGAGAACCATCTTCCAAATGTAATACAGTGAAATAAGAATGTGAAAGGTCATGTACTACATTGGACAGTGTTAAATATGCTTTCTTTGTTAACAGATGTATATAGTAAGGAAATTACCTACCTTCCTATAGATATCACACGAATCACTCTTCAAAAATTTGAATTCTGAGATTTTTTTGCTGTTGTGACAAGCCTGGTTTTGATCTCGAGCAGAAGTTTCTATGCATTATAACCGGAAAAGTTTCTGTCTGTGGTTACTAAACATCTGGCACTAATGGAAAAGCAGATTAAATGGTTTTTTTTCAATACCCAGTATCATAACCTTTGGAACAGCCATTTCCACTTTCAAAGGTATTTCCTTTATAAGCTGCAACTGTTAGATTCACATACACTACCTGTTAACCTGAGGTACAAGGTGTCATAGCTAAACATTCCAATTGGCAAGTAAAAAGGACTTGGCTTAGTCCTTAGCCTTACACATCTAAGGTCCCTGGGTGGAAGAAAGCCTGAAACCAAGTTGCTGGCCAAATTTGTTTCCATATCTTCTTTCGTGTTGTTTTGTAGAATTATGAGCACCCCCGCGCCCTCCTTCCTTCAAAGTGAGATGTAACTGCATTTTATTTGCATTACACCTGTCAGTGATCATAAAGCTTTTATACTTTAATGATAATGAAAATAGTACAAGTGTGTATAGCTGCATGTAAGTAGAACCTTCTTGCCAGATACGAAGCCAGTATTCTCTATGCAGAAGTACTATTATAGCATCTTTTTAAGCCATAGGTATCGCAATGGAGAGCCAGTAGCACAATCATTGATTTCAGTGATATCACTGCACCTAGCATGCAGATATTTCTCCAGCACACTCTAGGTCATTACTACTAACCAGAGATTAGCACCCGTGATGTTTTATCCAAAAAATTAAGCACACAATCAGCTTCAGTCCACCTGCAAAACAAAGCAACCCAGGAAATTATAAATAATCTGAATTACATGTTAGGTCTGTAATAATGAATTGTAAATAGAAAGTTATTGTAATGGTTATAAACTACCTCACAGCATTCAGCCAGGAGTTGGCTTGTGAACAGTTTTTATAATTCTTTCCGCAATGAAAGAAGCAGCACCCTAGAAAAAGAAGCCTAACTTCAGAAGCCAAGTTAATGAATGCATAGAAATTGACATTCCTCGCCACTCCTCTCAGAGGCAACACTTCCTGCTCTCACAATTTTATCATGACTCTTACTATTTTTAGTGCTTTTCTTAGAGTCTGTGCTGCTGGAATCACGCCTGAAGAGTCTTAGCATTAATTTTAAAAGATTTCCACTCCCCTGCATCCTGAGAAAAGCTGGAAAGTGTGAAACCAGTGCAGCCTACAGGCTGAAAAACTAGACAGAACACAAGAAATTCAGGGTGGGTTTTGTTTTAAAAAAGCCTCACAATTTCTAAGCTGATTCTTTAGAGTGGCAGGAGCTAGATAATGCATCGACTCCTCATAGCTGACTGTCCACTGGAACGCCTCCAGAGCAGAGATAAGGCACATCAGCAGTTTTATATGGAAAAAACATGCAATGCCACTTTTGCTGCTCTTTCTATGCAGTGGATATTCTTACTCTTCAGAATGCTAATCCAGCTTCTCTTAAAAGCCATACTTTTAAAGAGAACACTTGACCTTTTGAACTAAGAATGAATGAATGAATATTATTTCTTGCACAAACTGTTTTTGGTTTACAATAAGATAATTTTATTTTTCTTCTCTGAAAAGCTAATTCTTCTGCAACTAAGAACATCTTGCACAAGAAGATAAAACTGAGAGTTACATTACCTGCAAGAAAGGTGTTGACACATGTTAAGCAGGAATATAACATCAGACTTCCGTAGGGGAAAGATGATGCTTTTACATTCGCCTTAACATAGCTACTTGCTTTTAGTTATACATACGGTTGGAATTTCAAAGAGAAAGTTAAATGATTATCTTCTTTCACCTTATATGATTGAGCAACTTTTTAAAAAAGCTACCACTAGATGGTGCAGCAGCTTAAATAATGCACAAATCTACGGCGCTTCCCCGTGCCTCTTCCTCCCGACCCAATAAAGTGCGCTCAGCAACAGCAGAAGAAAACACGCGACTGGGAAGCAAACTTACCTTTTCAGTAATTTGTATTTGTCAAAATAGCAGTCAAAACTAGCTTGCCCCTAGGCATAGTAATTAATTCCCTTCTTTGGCATTTCTTTTAAACAGGAGGGAACAACAGTTGCTCAGCTGAGGGAAAACTGAACAGTAATGAAATCGCTGACTCCCTATGGCTCTCTGACTGAGGAACTGACCGACCACTACAGATCACAGTATCCAGAATGCTGTTCTTGGACTTGAGAAATGCAGATTCAGCTCCCTCTTCTGCTGGACAGATTTAACTCGGCAAACCCAAAAGCAAGTCTCTTAACCTCACTACACCTCAGTTCTCATCTGGAAGTAAAAATTATGGAGCTGTCTGTTAGTGCTTGCAACCTCAGTCAGATGCTGAAAGGACAAATACATTTAAAAATTATATTGTATTCCAGAACTGTGAAGTATTTTAGTATGAGAGGCACATAACAGCTTTGGCATTCACTTTCCCTTGGCCTACAGTACTCTAAAACGGATGCATTTTGATTAGTTTTAGAATGAGCTATGATGACTTTCAGAAGTCCCTTACCTGTCACTGCAGGGGATCAGACCCAGTTACTGAGGAAACGCTTCTACTGTGGCCTTATCTCTTCTTTTAGGGGCTACTATTTAATCTCCTGGATTTTGAAGAACGCCTTGTGGGTCAAATGTATTACTGTGCAACTAAAGTGGTTAGTTATGCCTATTCTGGCCATCAGGTATGGCTGGATTTTTTAGTAATTTTCTTTAAACATTTATCAAGAGTGCCAGGAACAGTGCCATTTATTACAAACCAAATTAAACTGATAAATAAAACAAAACATCTTCTCCAATTCCAGATGCACAGCATAGAACGTTCTGAGCTTACTTTGTTCACAACCAGCAGAAATAGAAGCCTGACGTGTGCTATTCCAAAACACATTTTTTAATGATCATCAGTAAACAGATGATAACCAAAATTATGAGTAATGTGCATTTAAGTCTATAAGAAAAAGGAAAGTGTTGGGTAGGCGACATTAGAAGTAAGTCATGCAGACAAGGTAAATTTTCTATCAGCTGGTAGATATCAAATAGACTATTTAATCAGATATGTGAGAATACATACAAAAATCACACACCTTCATTTCACAGGGAAAAAACCTCCACCCAGCATAGCTATCCTCCACATGACCATTAGGAAGAAAGAAAAAAAAAAAAAAAAATGCAGAGTAACACATACACCTATGAAATAGACCAGGAACTACTGCAGGAACAATGAGAAATCCCCTACAGCACATGCAACAGGGAGCAAGAATACTAGGTTAGAAAAAGAAAGGAGACTGTGCCCAATACATTAACAACTAAGACCTGAAGACCAAGATAACTGGGAAGACTCTTCCCACTCTGGATGCATCACGGGATAAAATTCCCCCAGGAGATGACAGAACCTTCTCTAAGCTAAGCTAAAACTTTGGTGGAAGTATCATCGAGGTGCTCATATGGGATGGAAGAGATTCAAGTCTGTGGCTTGGATATACACAATACATTTAGTTGTTAAGCCTTTTACTGCTCTAAACACATTTACTCTCTTTTAAACAAAAAAAAAAAAATCAATCCTCAAGTCTGTAAATCTTTGCCAGATTGTCAAAGGGAAATGGAACTGGCAACCTCAGAATGGTACCCCGGGATTTGTCTGGAATTAAACTGCCCGAAAGGGATAGCAAGTGTGCCCTTTTCCCCCTGCACTGCAATATGCAGAAGTGTGTAATAAATATGTCAACAATATAAACAATAGACATGATTACAGCTGCAAAGAGATAGAATGAAAGTCCAACAATAATCCAGTAGCTTGATTATTCATGTGGGGAAATGCAGTATTATAGTATAATAATTCAGTTACAGTCAACTCCTTTTCGTACACAATAAATTCTTTATACAGTGGAGTAATGCAGCTATATAGCTACTAAATAGCTTCACTGCATAAAGTTCAAAAACAGCGATGCAGCCTCTTCTAGTTAGTACTATTCTCATAGGAAGTAGAAGAGAATGTCCTTTTCATTTAAGGATAACCAGAAAACAATACAAATAAATGTCGAGAGCACATCTACACTACAAGGCCCTTAATAGCACAGCAAGTGATCTATGTCACTACTATTATATAAAGAATGTCCTGTATCACTACATCAGAATAGCTGTTGGCCAACCACTGTATTGCAAGGCAGTTTATCCTGAAATGAACTATTATGCCACCTCCTTAAGTACCATAAGGAGAGCTGATCTAATCACATACTTCTACGCTGGTAAAATTATGTTTACACTGGAGGGTTTGCTAAGATGGGGATTTTGCCAGGCCAAGCCTAAACTTAAGTTCACCCAAATGCAACTGCTCACTATGGCTAATGAAGTGCCACTTTCAATATCTTCATCCCAAAGTTCTGCTAGAGCACCTCCCTAGCTCAGTACCCTTCACTTCCTCCAAGATGGAGGATGAAGCAGTTTCAGCAAGATCTGTCCTTTGTAAAATGGTAGATACTCTTAACATCTCAACTGGATGAGAAGCCTGTTCTCCTTACTCCCTTTTCCTTTCCTAACAAAGCTCCTGCTTCTTGGTTGCAAACTTGGCCTCCATCCTCTTTGTTCTAATGCTCCTGCACACATGGCAATATATTCTTACTGCAGACAGGGCCACTACACAGAGTAGGGGACCAGTTGAAGAGAAACAAGGAACAGGGGACTCCAGACCACTCTGAATCTCAGCTTCAGCTAACCCCCTACATCTGCTGTGGAAAAGTCATCATTGTTGCTCCATGAGCATGACTGCTGCCAGTCTCTTTTGAGGCCAGGCTGTTGCTTTCAAGATCAGCCTCCAATTGGCAGAATTTTAGCTTAATTACCTCACCACAGGCAAGATAACACTTATGGCCATTCTGGACAGCAGCAGGGACCCTGGTGTGACCCAGTCTCACAACCTAAGAGAAGCTGTATCAGAAAGTATTTTGTGACCTGCACCCCGGGTCAACCCACAAAGAATTTACATACAGCACATTGGAAAAAATAGAGGTCAGAGTCTGGGGCAGAGTTCTTTTGCTGGACACCCCCATCCTTGCAGCACACATGGGATAGCAGGAAAAACAACTCTCAACTTCATTTTGTATAAGCCACTCCTGAGAAATCCTCTGGCTGATAAGCAGCTGTCACAAAAGCAAACAAGGAAACTCCAGATGAAAGATGCAATTTCCATGGGAGTCTGTGCTTTGCATAAAACTGAAAAGAATGAAGAAGGGTCATAATTGGGACCTTATAAATGTCTATAAATACCTGCAGGGTGGCTGTCAGGAGGATGGAGCCAGTCTCTTTGCAGTAGTGCCCACTGGTAGGATGAGGGGCAATGGGCACAAACTGCAGCACAGGAAGTTCCACCTCAACATGAGACTGTGAGGGTGACAGAACACTGGAACAGGCTGCCCAGAGAGGTTGTGGAGTCTCCTTCTGTGGAGACCTTCAAAACCCAACTGGACACATTCCTGTGCAACCTGCCCTGGGTGATCCTGTCTTGGCAGGGGGTTTGGACTAGATGATCTTCAGAGGTCCCTTCCAACCCCTACCATTCTGTGATAATAGAGACTACAAGGGGTTCTGAAGGAGACAGAGAATTTGAAAGCCTGTATTGTATATCTAGTGTTCCGATTAAGTTCATAGGTCCAGGTCAGGGAAGATACTACTGCACATTTTTCAGTAGATCTCGTTCATTTGCAGACCTGATCCCTCTCGGTGCCCAAGAATATTCATGAGCCAAAATGCCAATCTAAATGAGGAATATTTTCTTTACAGTTAAGGCTTAGGTAGTCACATGGCACCTCATACTGTAAATGAGATTACACAGTGAAAATATTTAACTTCAGAAAAGCCCTGTGAGATACCAAAGATCAGTTCCACAAAAGGAGTATGAAAATGAAGTATCAAAAAAATTAAATTACATTGCTTTTCCTCATGGCAAAGTCTGCCACTAAACACGAAATTAGTTAGAAGCCTCTAGCACTCTGAACATCCTTGTCTTCTCTGAGGCAGAAATAGACTCTTTTCTTTTTGCTTACTTTATGTCTTTATTGTTAGAGAGAGCACTGGATGAATACCAAATTATATGTACTCAAGACACACCTTTTCTCGAAATATTAGCTTCCAGATTAGTATTCTGTGAAATCTGTAGGATACCTAATTTAAAGATGACATGACCAAAATTTATATCAGTCATTAATTAAGATAGAGCAAGGTTAGACAACACAGCTATAAAAAGAAATCTGAAAAGCATTTTCTCTATTAACTGAAAAATATACAACTTTTAGACTGTTAGAGGTTCAGACTTTAGCTCAGTGTATGTGCACACTTGTGTTTTACCTGTCAAGTGTGGACTTGTAACTGCTATCTAAATAGACATCAGAAGAGGCAACTGGAAGGCTTCCCTTATCTCTTACACACACAAACTTTTTATTTTCTTTTTAAGCCAAAAGTTTTCTATTTTCTAATAAAAAGAACCACAAAGTATAAGAAAAGATGGAAAGAACTGAAGGAAAGTGTAATCACTCTGAAAAATAACTTCATTTTAGTTATTAGAATAACTTTAAAAGAGAGATTTTCTAAATAAGTATAGCCATGAACTGATGAGCTCATATGAAAGAAAGCATTTCTAGTGTATTCCTTTCTAGAGTTGAGTTAAATACTTGTGAGAGAAAGCATGTGGAATGCAGAGAAAAAACAGCCTGTCATCCCTGTCCCTCCCCCCTAGAAAAGGCTTACATAACTGACCTCTAGGTCCCTGAAATAACCTGATATAGATAAGTGAATATATGAAGAATATAGTCTGCAGCTGCTGATTGGCTGCTTCATCAGGTTGAAACCTTTACTCCTTTTCTGGTATGACTGCCGTCATTACAGTCATCCCTTCCACTGCTAGCACAGACAAGAGAACACGGAACAAGCCCGTCTACCCACTTCCTTCAACCAACAGGTGAGCGAGCTTTCTTCATACAGATAAGAGCTGTGCTAACAGCCATGGTGTCCTTCAGAAAAAAAGAAAAAAAAAAAGGAGACATTAAGTTATTCGTGCATTACTAAGCAGGCACTGGCCCAAGAACATTGTATTAATGTATTTTAAAAACACAAAACTTGTTCTGTAGTTAATTTATGATTCTGCAAGGTGACAAAAACTAATTAACTTTTTCTACTCATTTCATAGAATGAGTTATAAAATTTCAAGAGAAAATACACCTGGTTTTGCCTGAAACACACGTATACAGCCCACAATAGTTTTTAACTTAAAAAGATAGTCAGATTACTTTGTAATTCGATTCAAAAACAGTGCTGCATAAAGCAAATAAACCCACC
Organism: Phaethon lepturus; assembly: GCF_000687285.1. NCBI lineage: Eukaryota > Metazoa > Chordata > Aves > Phaethontiformes > Phaethontidae > Phaethon > Phaethon lepturus. The sequence continues at coordinate 14,630 of NW_010563572.1, read as the reverse complement.
CAGAACATGTAATGTTTGAGAAGAGCTTTGACACAACGTTGTTCTTCCTTTCTAACCAGCAGTACTGATCTTGGTGATTATTTTAGTCAGGGATTGTTTATTTTTTCCCCTTGAAGAAAGCAACTTCATTTGCCTTTTTTTTCCAGTAGAACCAATTCAAACTCTGAAATTACCCCACACTAAAAGGAAGCTAAAGTGCTGCGTCTCAGTAGGATAGAGATTTGGACAGACAGCAGTGCATGTATACAGAAAACAAAGTTATACCTAGCTGAGGGAGAATATTCAGGGATATACACTAAGAACACAAAAGTTAACAGGTTATGTGCTATACACAACTTAGTGTTAGAGGCACTGTCTAGTTCAAATATTCACTGAGAGACAGAAGAGGATTTGTTGACTATGGATGAAAGTTCTTTCTCAATATTTTTGTACTGATGCTACTCAACAGCATATTGGCAACGCTTTACAGGTTACAAAGGAATGTAGGTAACAATTAGACCACATTTATACTAACTAATAAGACACAGCTTTTTCACCATAAAAGTGTAATACTATCAACTATCACATCTGACACTGCTCAGAAGAGGCATTTTATTTTTATGCTAAGTATATTTATATGTACACAATATAAAAATTATTTAATTGAAGTTCAGAATTAGCAACTGGCAGAATGTCTTACACTCATTATTTGAATCAGCTGCTGGAAACAATAGAAGAATTTCAACTACAGTTGAACTCTTCACCTACAACTGAACAACAGGGCTAGTCAAGGGAACATAGCCAGCTCCCTGAGCTGTAAATTAACTAGAAATTAGTTAGAAATACAAGTTGACAGTGGAACAGTATTAGCAGCAGATCCTGCAATATACACTGGATTTGCCAAACCCCCTAACTCAGCTGGCAGACAGAAGCTCTTAATGATACAGCTAGTAAGTTAGAAACGCTCTATCTGGTTCAAATGGGTCTTTGTCTAATTTAGTCTCACTATTTAGCCTATTCATTTCGTATTGAGGGTTGCAGAGATATCCACCAGCACTGGAACTCTACCAATTTGTCATGGATCCTGAAGTTGAAAGGAAAAATCAAACAATGCTAAGATGACTCAGAAATACACAGAAATTGCTTGTTAACAAGTATGACATGCTTCAAGCATACTTTCTTGGGGGATTTGAAAACAAAAACTTTTTATTTTTCCTGGAAGATTTATTCACCTTGCACTAAAAATGCTAGAGAAACAGTTGTAAAGTGGGACACATGCACTTTGCCTGTATTATTTGTGTCTACATTTGTAACTTGGCACTCCACCTGAAAGTCTTTTGACCACATCTGCAGTTGCAAACACGTGCAAAAAATTAGCAGCAAACAGAAAACTGATGGCATAATCCCAAATTAATCACTAATGGAAGCTCCAACCACAACTGGAAGCCAAAGAGTTGGACAAACAATTTACATGATCCCCTTATGAAGGAAGGAAAGAAAAATGGACTTCTGCTGACAGCCTTAAAAAGAAAATGTCTTACTCAGTCTTACCAAGAAAGCTCTATAGATTTTTGACTATTTAGTATTTGTTGTGGGTTATTTTAGTACCTTGTTTCTAAAAATAACCCATTTTTCTAACCCAGCATTCAGCTTACCGCACCTGTTACAGAGGTAATAGACAAGTAATATCTGCTCATCTCTCCAGATGCAGCACTGTCACCTTCCTCTCATGTCTCTTCTCTAATTAATGCCTCTCCATATCTTAATTTCTGAATGTACATAACATTAATATTGAAGCTTACAATTCTGACCGTACCAGAAATAGTGTTCAGGCCCACAGAGTTCGAGTAGAATCACTGCATTTATGCACAAAGTCCAACAAGACTACCCATCCAAAACCAGCGCTTAGATTCTCACTGACCCACATAGCTGTGGGTTGTCCAGCCCTATTCTACCTCACCTACATATCCATCAAATAATAAGCACACAGATTTCTCTCCCCACTAGGAAATCCAGGGCAATTCTGTAATTGTGATTTACCAGTAGCTAGGGGGTTCTCTTGTTTTTATGTCTATGGAAGCACCTCTACCCCCTCAAAACCAAAACAACCAAGCAAAAAAACCCCACCACCAACCCCCCAAAACAAAAAACCAAAAAACCCAAACACAAAAATACCAGAAAAAAACCAACACACAAACCCAAATGAACCAAGGGGGAAAAAAAAAAAAAAATCAGGTAGGAAAACATGCTGTAACCCCTAAATTCCAGTGCTATATTACTGATATGGTACATTTACCTGTTCCTTCAAGAGACAAGTGTCACTACACCTAATGAAAAACTTCATGCCTGAGGCTATTACTGACAGACTCAAAGTTAAAGAAGAGAGCATGCAGGCCTGCTGATCCTTTCTCTTGCAGGTGAGAGACACTCAGTTGTTTAAAAAAATTAAAAATCACCAAATCATTCTCCATAAATTAACCATGAGCTTGACTGAGATCACAGAAATTTTTGGAAGACTGTACTTGGACATTTTTACCATTTGGTTTCTGACAAGATATCTTCCATGCCTGTGCTAGTATAAAAGTCTGATGCAACTCAAATATTCAAAGATACTGGTCACAATCCAGATTCACTTGACACTTCTGTTTCTTTTCTTGCACTCAATCAGCTATTTAATTTCTCTAAGACAATGGCACTTAGAACATGATTTAAAAGGCAGAGTACAGAATAAACAGTCACAAAAGATGATAAACATCAAGAACATTACGTATTTTGATGTCTGCATTGATTAAAATTTGAATTGATGCAACACACTCAAATACATTTCCCCCAAAAACACTACCTGTCTGAGAAGCAGCCAAAGACATAGCTTTTCTTTTTCCCACTACTTTGCATAGTCACAATGGCTTTAATACTTCTTCAGCTGCACCTCTCTTGTACATAAAGTATGTACATGAAGGCATATATGTACAAGCTAGTTCAAGGCTTTTCTGTGATTCATTCCTTCATTCATGACTACAGCTTTTTCAATGAATAAATGTATGTCACTTAAACTTCCCATTTCATAGAGAAATGGCTTTGCTTGATTAAGCAAGTTAGCGCTGTTCCTAAAGAAAAAAGTTTAGAGAATGGTAGACTTTTCTCTAGTCTAGCTTGCACCAGAAAATTCTGTTATCAAATCCAGTGGTAAAATATTAGTGCTGAAGTTTAACTCAGAAAGGCAGGGGGGCAAACATAACATGTTAGAAAAAACACCTGTCTGACAGCAAGTTCTTTTCAACAACAGCAAAAAAAAGCAGGACTTGCTTCCTCTCTCTGATGTACATGTAGTTGTACACTGCAAGCAAACACTGATGAAGTCTGTATTATCCACAGAAACAGTGTGGAGGGGCAAGACTTCAGAACTGGAAGAGTACTGCAAACTCAAGGAGTTTGTGAGTCAAGGATTATTCCTTTCTGAAAAGTTCAATTGTTTGTTGTATATTGCCCATACTCTTTTGGTAATTTTTCTGCAGTTGCTAATGCAAGTTTTCCTGATTACTGATAGCCTAGAGATTGAGCACTGTCTGCTCTATGAAAGGACACAGGGTTCTCAAGTATCCATAACATGCTCAGCTGTGAAACTCTGCACACAAGCCTGGCCATCTTCTGTGGTCCATTCCCTCACACACCCCCAGCATTCACAACTCTAAAAACAGTATAAATATGGCAATCACAAAGGAGAAAGTGCACCACCTATTTCCCTCTACCAATCTGAGGTGAGAACACACATATAAAGCCATGTAATTCCTTCAGTTCTAGAGGCATGCACCATCATTTTCTACCTATAACCTTTTCATTGAGGCACACAAAACCTTTTCTGAACCCTGTGCGTGGTTTTGCTGCATTTTTATCTCAGACATTGGCAGGCATTTGCTTTAATGTTACATTGGGTCACTTCTGGTACTTCAAAAAACAGGAGAGTCAGCTCTCTCTGACTGATAAAAACTGTCATTTTAGTTCCTGTTAGAGTCAATTGTATTTTCAACATCCTCCAGCCAGAAGATGATGTAGTAATGGCAAAACTACCCAGATACAAAGACCATAGTTCATATTCTCCTGTGTGTGAAAGACAGTTTTTTCTCTTCTTTGGTAAAGAGAGTTTAGTCTGTGATGTGTATTTTTTATTCAAATGAACACAGCCACAAACACCACATTTACTGATCCAATTTTCTGCTATGTGCCAAATATTCATGCTAGTAAGTGCAAATAGTCCTGTCAAGTCTCAGCAGTAAAACCATGAGAGTATTGCTAGTCAGACTTATGGTTTCAATTACCCTAACATCCTTTCAAGAAACAATATAAAGTTGTATCAAAAAAAAACAACCGAACAACCACCAACAAACCACCGAACTATTGACTACAGATACCCTCCATTTCCTCTTGTCCATTAGCTTTACTAATAAAGGCTAACGCTGTGTGTCAGCAGCAGATGGACAATGTTAAGAGTATTTCAGCAACTGTCCTGCAGCGGCATGGCAGAGGACATTGTGCCATAGCATCACTCAGTATTTATACCTCAGTGCTAGGATCTCACCATTATAAATGCAGAACACTGTAGCCCTTTTTGCTGTATTATTTCCAAGTAGTTTCCAGAAGATCATGAACCATAACCTTCCTGAAATAAAGGAACATTAGTACTCTTAAAGAACACATTGTTTCCGTATGTAATCTATTGTGTGCTAAAATACACCCTTGCAAAGTGCATTATGGGGTTTTTTTGTTATTGTTGTTGGTTTTTGTAAGTCTAACTAGGTAAGTGGGGGAAGAAACAGTTCAGACTGACCACCTTGTTGAACCCACTCTTTATTGACCAAGGATTGTTCTATGATTAGTCAAACACACATTTTCCAAAAAATCTAATCTTTTATGTGCTTACAAATGGCAAAATTTTTCTAGCCCAGACTTCTTTACATATATATCGCTGGAGTCTTGATGGAGGAAAGGCGGGGTATGGTTTTAGTGATGATTCCAGCAGCTCTTCTTGGAAACAACCTGCAAAATTTCTTCTCAGTTGTGACTAAGAAAATGGCCTTATAAGCTAGCTCATTTAATTAATGTGAATCTATTTTTAACTGAAAATATATTTTCTAGTACCATCTCACTCTTCTGCAAGCTGCCTAATAGCTAGAGATGCAAATACCTATTGGAATATATTTTTTTATTCCATAACCTTAAAGACTTTGGCTATATGACTTTCAGTTGCCGTGACAAAGTCCAGAGATAAAGCATTTAATTGCTATTCATGACAACACCACAACTGTTTTAAAAAGGTGGGTGAAATGACCTGGAAATACTGTTCATTGCTGGCATTAGACAACATTAAAATCATCTAAAAAACAGCAGAAATAGCTAATCACTGAAATTCTCTCTCCTTCATGTATATTGACTACTCCAACAAGAGGATTAAGACACTGCATGGTTTTCAGCTAAGTACTTTGTTCACAATAAAGATAGGCTTTGTCAGTGCTTGCAGGTGAGCGTGACTAACACAACCTTCAGTCAGCAGCCATCAACATTTCAGTCTTTCAACAGTAAGCGCTCCTCAAAAAAGTTTCACCTTGGGCTCCTTCTGTAGGGACAGGACACACTAGCACATAATAGATGCCAGAAGATGAAATTGCTGTCTGTCTCATTAACAGTACTTGTACAGAACCATTCCAAGTATTCAGGCACTTATTATATTTCAAGTGCTCAAATACCTTAGTGGTTCTAGAACTCAGCTGCTTACCTACTGTACAGAAAATTTACCTTATGCTGTTGATACCTTTTTCCCTGGAGTTAGTTCACAGCAGTGTGGAACCATGTCCATGGACAGAGAAATGCTATGGACACATGCTATGAACATGGAAGGAACTAAATAATAACCAGTAAAAACCTTAACGATTTCCTCTGACATTAAATAAATGCAGCTGATATTTCTTCTAGCTTTGCACGAGAGGAAGGAAAAATGTGTAAGAGATTTTTAAAGGGTGAAAAATAAGAAGCAAATAGATCACCTGAAATAAGGAAAAGGTAGTACAACACTCCCACACAACCACCTTTCTCCTGCTGATTCCTCGTGTGGCTTTGTTTATATTGTGTTTCATGACTGTGAAGGTAAGAAGTGCTCTGCATAAATCCTACAGGCATTAAAGGAAAATTTCCTAGATATACTATGCCCAGGACACACCTATTCAGCAATTGGATAAACTCCCTGCCCGAAGTATTCTTATCCAGCTGGAGGACATTCAAAGGCAATCAGATTAGCTGTAGCTCTAAACATGCTGAGGTGCATTTCTGGGCAGCCAGAGACATATGAAAGAAACCTATCACATTAGACAGAAGCTTTAGATACAATCTGTATGTTAGCCTTCTCTCTGTGTATAGATATTGTGATGGCAGACTATATATAACCAAAGCAAATTCCACAGAACATTGATAAATTAATACAGTTCTACCACAGAAGAGAAACACCTGAGGTTCAGAATACTATTTAAACAGCTGCCAAAAAGGCAAGAAACAAAGCTAACATGCTTTTAAGGTTATTTTTTGTTCAGATAAAAACTTTCTCTGTAACACTGCTGTCTATTTCAGGAAGGTCTTTATCTGTTAAATACAGAACAGATTTATATTTATATAAATATAAGCTCAATTTATCTTTTCCAACCTAAATGATTCTATGAAATAATCTCTTCAATAGGTTAGTTGCCATGGGTTCTCCATTGTGAGAAATGTATAAAATTAATTTAATTCTTTTTGGTTCTTTATTTCTATGACCCCAAACTCCTCTATCGTCTATCTAAAAGAGTTTTGTTTGCTGTTTTGTTTGTATTTCCCATGCAGTATGAAGCAATCCTTTTCCAGAAACAATGAGGCATGAGCTAATGTATTTATTATTCCCAGTATCACTGTGTTTTCTTTGTGTTACATCCTTCAAGAAAAGTCAGGTTATTTTCTTCCCCCAGGACACAGTCCAGTTTCCAGCGTCGGAGCACCACAGTCAAGAAACCATGCCAGTTTTAAGAGTGGTTTAAAGGAATTTTTTTAAACACCTTTACCTGCATCGTCCCACTTATTTGCCTGTCTCTTCAGCAATCTGCATAAGGTGAGTAACGCCTTATACTCCTATTTTGCTGTATTATACAAAATGTGATTTAGGAAACTCATTATACCTTACCAGCAGAGTTTAGCTTTTGTGTCACACATCAGGTAATAAATAACATCCTGCTAACTAAATGTCAATTATGACCACCTACGTAAGCTTTCTTCAAAGCCATACTCACTGTTACTCCATACAGTCCAGTTATTTTGCCTTGGATAAAAGCAGAAATCCTTCTCCCCTCCAGTGAGATTTCCACAGAGGTCCAGAAATAGCAAATCAATGAGCCTGCAACTGTAAGGTTATTAGCATCAAGCAGTGCTCAGTTACAAAATAGGAACTGGTATGCATGCTACAAAAAATTACTGTGTTTTGATTTTTTTTACTTACTGTATGCTACCTTTTCATGTTCTTTCTGAATCATGTCCATCAACCTAGGGTCAGGCCGAGAGGTATTGCATATAGTGCTTTCAAGCCATTTGTCACAACCCAGCAATGAAGTAGAACTCTGAAAAGAAGATCAACATCCAACAGTTTCCTCAAAGATCGACTTAATCTCTAACTAGTCATCAAAACTACCAAAGATGATGCTAGTGTAGATACAGTGTTAGCAACTTGTAAAGATACAGGTTGAGCTGTTATAGAGTACAGGACTGAGCCACATAATTCAGTTGAAATTAAACTGAAAGAAAACTGAAGTCTGTAATTACAGTTTTCAATTTCAAAAAGCAAAACCTGCGTAAGACCATGTTCATCATGTTAAAGTTTTACAGATAAAGTATACACATATAATACATACATATTTGCATAAGGTTATTATATTTGTTTTGAAACCTCAAAACTTCCTTGTTCACCCCCCTCCACTCACAGGAAAGCAAGATGTGCCAAAGACTCCATAGAGAAAGAACACTGAACTTCTGGTCTCTGAAGCTATATACATAATGTTTTCCAAATGTTTGTCAGTAATTTTAAAACTATACATCTTAAAATTGTAAGCCAAATATGATTCTGTGATTTTCCAGATAAGTATAACAATACCAGCACACTCAGTAAAAAAAGAAGGTTTGAACAGCCAAGACAACATAAATCTAATTTCCTGTCAGCAAAGTTCAAAGAAAGCATTGATTAAAAAAAGAACAGTTCTTTTGGAAAATATCCATTTCTACTTGACACAAATAAGAAAATTCCCTATGTGAACACATATGAAAAAAGTGGAACGCAGCTCTTCACAACAGAATACTATATTTTAACATGAGGTGTGTACTTAACAGCAGATTATGTATAGAGTATATTTAGGAACCATTTTACTTAACTAGCAGTCACTAATTTTGTTTAATAATACTTTATTACATAACCAAAAAGTTACAGGAGGATCAAAGCCAGCCCTAAGTATTTTTAGTGTGTGCATCCAAAATAATTTTACAGGCCTCAGGCCAGTAGGTATTTCTCACATAACACATATATAACTTCGTAAAGAACCAGCAAGCTGATTGTCCATGGTTTTAGGTTAGCTATTACCTGTAAATCTGGATAATCATCTACATGTCTTTGACATGTCAACTATATTATAAATCATCTTATAGCTGTAAAATGTACTAGTGGACACCGAGAAGACTAGAGCCATCAGCCTCTCTATGCAAATACATAGCCAGCTGAGAGTGGGAGAGGAAATAAGGAAAAGACAAAAGAAAGAAAATTATTATATGCAACCTTTTCCTTATTTAATTCACACCCTTATCACTCACCTCTGCACACTCCCTCCCTGCCATTAGCATAAGAGGATCAATTTACAGACAAAGGTTCATCTATTGGGTTAATGTGGCAATGATTGGTAAGGAGGCAGAAGGGGCCTCTATGATAAGAGGCCAGAAGCTGCCCCATGCCAGACATAAAAAGCTGAGCCAATCAGCGAAGCGAGGAGCACCTCTGGAAAACATGTTTCAGAAAAGTTGGGCATTTTTTAAGAAAAAAAGCTGCTCAGCAGTTGGCAGGGTGGAGGAAGTGTGAGAAACAATCTTGCAGACATCAATGCCAGTGAAGGGGGGTGTGAGGTGTGCGTGCCCTGAAGGAAGCTGCAGCCAGTAGAGAGAAGCCCACAGAGAAGCAGGTTTCCTGACAGAAACTGCTGCCTGTGGCGGACCCACACTGGAGCAGGTTTATCCTGAAGGACTGTAGCCTGCAGAGAGGCCCTGCGCGGGAACAGTTTGTGAAGGAAAGTGCATTGCTTTCTGATTACAATTATGCCTCATGCACATACTTCCTCCTATTTAACTCTTCACTACCTAGATGACACATAAAAAACAAACAGCTATCAGACACAGAGGTTAAATGACAGTCATTGTGCTGTGAATATAAAATTCCTCCTGTTGACACAAAGATCCTGGAGAACACAGGAGTTAGCTGGGAGCTGAGCTGTTAACCAACGTAGGAGAAACCACACCACAATGCGCACTATGCCTCCAAATGA